>NW_021131842.1:0-3098 GCF_004193835.3 Ostrinia furnacalis | reverse complement strand
CTAAAGAAAAGACCTGTGACGTCAGTGAGTGCGTAAAAGTGCAGCACTTTGTGACGTCGCGCGGAACTTCAACAAACTATAACTTTGTAATTATTTGTTTGATTGATAATTATACGTGTCCAATATTTTTTCATATTAAAATTGACGGACTAAAAATATTTTTAGGAAACTAGCCTATTATAATAATATTTTCTGGTTGTTGTGTTTGAAGGTTACGGGACTTATCCCACCACACTTTCCCACGACTGCAACTCCTGTATAGCCAGGATCTGCAGCTTGACTTGCCTCCAAAGACCAACTATCGAAGGTTGAGTAGTCCTGTGTTACTTGGGTGAAGGTTACACTAAAAAGTTTTCCACATGAACCAATGAGCAAACCTTGGTCTTCTTGAGCGGGTCACCGCCGTCCTCGAGCAGCAGCAGCAGCGTGGCGAGGTTGCCGAACTTGGCGGCCACGTGCACCGGCGTCATGCCGTCCTCCGTCGCCTTGTTGGGGCCCGCGCCCGACTTCAGCAGCATTAGCGCGCATTTGTCACCTGCAATTTTTATTAAGAATATTAGCCCCATTAACCCCTCTTACTTAGTTAACCCTTAAGCTTAGGTTCAATAAAGCGTCAATTTGAACTCTATGCTGTGAAGATACCGTCTTTATTTTTTAGCCTGGTTATGCGTGAAATAAGACGTCGAACGGCGGTGGGGTGGTGAGTTCGAACCGGTTTGAACTCCGAACCAGCGTTGTTTGGGTATCGCAGCCTCAAAGCTGTATTTTATAGGTGATGAGGTCCACATTCGTTCGTTTCAGCCAAATGGTCCACATTCCTTCCTTCCTTTTCAGCCAAATGACGTCCACTGCTGGACAAAGGCCTCCCCCAAGGTTTTCCACAATGAACGGTCCTGCGCTGCCCGCATCCAGGCTCTTCCCGCGACCTTTACCAGATCGTCGGTCCACCTAGTAGGAGGCCTGCCCACGCTACGTCTTCCAGCCCGTGGTCGCCACTCGAGAACTTTCAAGTCGAAAGTATTTGACCAATGTGTGTTGCCAGTGATGGTATACGGATCTGAGACGTGGTCGCTTACTATGGGCCTCATAAGAAGGCTCAAGGTCACCCAAAGGGCGATGGAGCGGGCTATGCTCGGAGTTTCCCTGCGTGATCGAATCAGAAATGTGTTGCCAGTGATGGTATACGGATCTGAGACGTGGTCGCTTACTATGGGCCTCATAAGAAGGCTCAAGGTCACCCAAAGGGCGATGGAGCGGGCTATGCTCGGAGTTTCCCTGCGTGATCGAATCAGAAATGAGGAGATCCGCAGGAGAACCAAAGTAACCGACATAGCTCGCAGAATTGCTAAAATCAAGTGGCAGTGGGCGGGGCACATAGCTCGTAGAGACGATGGCCGTTGGGGTCCACATTAGGAAAAGTAAATTCAGCATTAGCCCCGATCTAATAAAACACTCTAAACTCTGCAAAATCAAAAATAGTTGTTTGTTTTAAACACTTCTTCGATTCAGGAATTGATATCATTTTGCTGCTGCTTTTCCTAGTCACTAGGATTGATGGTCACAAACTTTGAGCTTAATGAGGGCTATCGTGTTAGCGCTCACCAGTTTGCGCCACTGTAGAGTAAGGTCTTGTCACTTGCTAGTAGCGAAGACAGTGGCACCATCTGATGAGTGCTAAAGTGGTAGGAGGACTATCGCATTTGCACTCATCAAGATGGCGCCACTGTAGAGTAAGGTCCTGTCAATCGCCAGGGGTGCCAACTGTTAAGTATAAAAACGATAGCCCTCATTGAGCAAGCACCGTCTGGTTTAGTTAGTTTAGTACCGTCTGGTATTCTGGCAGCGATGTGTAGAGGCGTCTCGCGCTGCTTGCCTCCTCTAATGTGCACGTCAGCCCCATACCCTAGCAGGGTCTCCACCACGGCCGGCTTGCACGACTCGACCGCTATGTGCAGCGCCGTGTAGTTGTCCTGGAAACAACACTCGAATTCAGCCGAATTCCACATGAAAAGCATAACCTTCCTTCTAACCCAATAGGGTAATAAGCATGTCCGGATTTTATTAGGACAATAGCGTGACTTGGTTTAAATTGACACTGGCTGGCGTCAATAAGCTCACGCAAGCCTAAGGGGCGAAGGTTGTGATTTGTTGATATTTTCTTCAGAGATGTACTTTTGAGTTACAAAAAAAAAATTCTTAAATAGAACTGGCCATCGTACAAAATCTCAAAAATAAAACAAACGATTCAAATCTATGTATTAACATAATCTTATAATATAAAAATGAATCGCAAAATGTGGTTGGTAAGCGCATAACTCAACAACGCCTGGACCAATTTTACCAATTCTTTTTTTTAAATGTTTGTTGAAGTCCAAGGATGGTTTTTACAGCAAGAAAAGTTTGAATAATTTCCGGGTAATCCCTAAAAAACTCGAAACTTCACCCCTAAGGGTAAAACGGGGTCCACGCGTACGAAGTCGCGGGCGGCCGCTAGTTCATAATAATATGGAAAAGGTTTCGTGGTTCGAGGTTTGTGTCGAGGTCAAATCTTGATGTTATCTTTGATTACTGATCCCTGTCTTATACCACCCTCTTTGGGCGAGTGTTTGAAGCAGTTATCGCGTAATAATAGATGCGAAGATATTTTCAATTTTACATACAGTTTATTTTAAAAAGAAGACCAGTTGTTGCGAAAAACCCAGTGCCTTTATCCTTTCATGCGGATTCTGGCACGCGTGCGGATCTGGCCCGCGTGCGTGTAAAATCACGCTGCTGGTTGCAAGCAGGACAAACATTTCGTATTGTTTGCCCGCAGCCAATTCGCCAAAAACATGTTTGAAATAATTAAATGTGAGCAGCACGCGTGCCGGAATCCGCTTTACAGGAAAAATACACTAATGGTAAATCATCATGGCGTCTTACGTTAGTGGTGACGTCGACGCTCTCCCCCTTCTGCAGGAGCGTGTTGATGATGCCCACGTGGCCGTACCGCGCCGCTGTATGGATACTCCTCGCTCCATCCTGAAAAAAATATGTGACTTAAGGTAAACGGCTACTAGTTCGTGATAGTACGTAAGTTCGTAAGTTTTTTTTCTACC
>NW_021131841.1:0-1497 GCF_004193835.3 Ostrinia furnacalis | reverse complement strand
CGGCATGGACATATTGAACAGAATAGGAGCCAAAATAGAATGGCCTAAAGATAATACCAAGCAAGGGGAACAAGTGGGAACAACATCAAGAAAAACTACAGGAGCCAACATCGTACCTACATACGAAATGGCCGAAACGATAACAAGCAAGAAAAAACACAAGATCAAACTCGCACACGAAAAACAAATCAAGAAAAAAGACTATTCACGGAACCCTAAAAGTCAAAAAGTAACAAATAAACACGTAACACGCTTAAAACAAGAAACAAAAAAAGACTGGATCCAAAAGAAAATTCAAGAACTACAGAAAAACAGAAACAAAGATTATAAAATGTCAAATAATAGTTTATACAAGAAAATAACAAATCACGCATACGGACCGAGAACAGAAGCATCACCAGACTGGAAATTATGCATAAACAACAATGAAAAACACCGGATTCTCAAAGAAAACCACGATACACCAACCGCAGGTCATCTGGGAACAGCAAAAACACTGAACAAATTATCACAGAGATATTATTGGCCCGGTATGTTCAGAGATGTGTCAACGTACGTCAAGAACTGCAAAACTTGTCAAGTTAACAACGCACGCAAACCCTGGAGCGCAGTGTCTACAAACCCGAGTAGACCACTACCCAGATCATCAAACCGGTCCACAGACTGGACCGAAATCCTCGATGTCGACACCGTCGACCACCCACAAGACCTGGACTGGCGCGAGTCCGGCCCTGGAGAGGAGCCGACCCGAGCTGAGGACCAGACCAGGAGGCGGCCGGGGAGAAAGAAGAGGCGCGGCCAAATCCAGATCCAGCTGAACCAGGCCAGTAACTTTTAAAACTAAATTTTAATACCTAAGCTAGGTTTCAAGTAAAAAGTACATATGGATTATTATCTAGTCTGTTCTCGTTTAAGTAATCTTCTCAGTATTTAAAAGTACAAATTGTTTATTGTCTAGTCAGTCCTCGTTAAAGTAAATTCATCAATAATAAAAACAAGTCAATAATGTCAAAGTATTAATTAACATTACATAGCAACCCTGTATAATCTAGATCATCCAGTTCTTGACTTTAATCTCGCTAAATATCACATATCAATAACCTATAAGTATTAATTAACATTACATAATAACGCTGTATAATTTAAATAGTTCAATTGTTCTATTTAATCTCGTTAAATAACTATTGACGCAAATCACATTGTTATTTACTCGTAACTCGCAACCTAAACTCACATAAATAACAAACCGGTTTGCTACGCGTCAATAGTACTACCAGTTTCTCGATAACTTTTAAATAGTAAACAAACATTGTAAGAACGATTCACCGAGCGAGCTCATTTGCATATTATCAGTGAAACGTATTTTTTCTATTCGCCACACGGGCGATCAACAGCACTCGCTTACTAGATGAATCATAACTAGATTTTACCTGCCTAATGTTTGCGCCGTCGCGCCAGGCTGCATTCCATTAGGAAATATTATTGTAATTAAAACTC
>NW_021131840.1:0-1060 GCF_004193835.3 Ostrinia furnacalis | reverse complement strand
AAATGAGGATAGACTAGAGAAGTTTTGATAAAATCCGAAGACCGCTATCTCTTTTAAAAAAAAAATTATACCCTTGTAAACTTAAATATTCAGTCCATTTTTAACTTTTCGGAAAACTTCAAAGCTGAATTTTAAAAAAACTAGGTGATATTTGCCAATAAATTTAGATTTGATGCAACCCTACATTAATGCACGTCAAAACAAAATATTTACTTTAGGGCTGCGCCTAGTAGTTTTTTTTGAAATCGAAATTAAATGATGCGATTTGGTTATTTTGGTGAAATTACTAAAAAAATTAATTTAAAAGTAGCCGCTTGGCATGGAACGTGTTATGGGGGCTGAAAATATAGGAAATGACCCATTGTATCCGCCAAATCATTTTGGCACACGATGCGCCAAACACCCTGTATAAACTTATTACTTTTTTCCTCATGAACGCGTAGAGCTATCAAGTTGAAATTCATATCAAATACTATAAAATAAAGGATTACTTAAACGATAAAGAGATCTTTGTCTTAAATTTATGCTCCTCCATCTTTCCCCATTGTAATGTTATGAATTTCATTTTGCAATAAAAATACCATAGTTATGACTAGGGCATGTAATATCGGAAGGTTTTCAATTCCGATATTGGATTCCGATATTAGATCTCAATATCGGAATTCCGATATTAATATCGGAATTGAGTACATGTGCTATAAAATTAACATTTCGTTATATTCGTAAGAATTCTGGATTGTTTACAACAAAAATAATGATTTTAATCAAAATCTTTAATTTGGTACAAAACAGCACTTCATAAAATTGAAGTATTTTAAAACTATTTTTACGTTATGGGTATCCATTCATCCATTCCATTTGATTTTTTTATGTGACAAGACGCAAACGAGCAGACGGATCACCTGATAATGAATGGTTACTGATAACGAGCCTATAATTATGGACTAAGTAGCAAATAATTAAAGTGTTTTTGTAAAATCACAGGTATCAAACAAACTTTTTCTCCTACATTATATTACCCTGTTTTATGTTGGCGGAATGAATTTTAGAGTCATTCAAA
>NW_021131839.1:0-1468 GCF_004193835.3 Ostrinia furnacalis | reverse complement strand
ATGGATCTCAAGTTGACCGCCAAAAGCGCACTAGACACTGGTTTAACAGAAGAAGAATATAGGACGATCGGTTTGGCCAATATCTCAATCCAAGCGGAAGTAAGACTAAAACTTTCAATAAAAATGGTTAATCTTCTAAGAGCTCCATTCAGGTCCCTATAAGTAATATAGAACTACAATTAAGTTAGCCTTTTTATAACTTGTAGACTTGACTTAACATCGCGTTCGGTCTTGAGCCGATCTTTTTCGCCTCGTCTGCCACAGTGCGCCGCCAAGTTTGCTTGGGGCGACCACGTTTGCGTTAACTTGTAGAGCAGGAAGTAAAAATAAACTAAAATTTCGCAGTTGCTTGGCTCCTAAAACTTATGCATACCTGGGAATGTGCACTGTATCACCTTATAGAACCAAATAATATTAAATACTTTAAAAAGCTATTTTGTGTCCTATTTGATTGTCCTGATATTATTCCGTCATAATATTTTAAAATACTATAAAATAGGTATTTTTGTTTTAGCCACCATTCTGTAAAACTTTTATCTTCTTTGTGAGGTCTATAATAAATGGCCACGTTTTGGAGCCATATGTCATCACTGTTAACATACACTGAAGTAAGTCAAGTCTAAGACTTTCGTCTTTAGGCATTGAGGTATTTTGGACGAAAAGATGTTATGTAGCTTCCCGAACGCTGCCCAACCGAGCCAACGTGGATTCGATGATTGACCTCTTTCTCCAAATTGGACCTACCTAGTTGAATCGTTGGTCCAATACATACATGTCAATAATCTCGAGAAACGAACTGACTAGCTTGAATAATTTTAATATAGCGATGGTTGTTAATACAATTAGCCTTACAGTAAATAACCCCCTGTGTGTCGCTTCAATCCTCTTTCCTGGACCTAATATTTTCAGTTTATGGCGCTTGAATCATTTAGCCTCTTTTTAAATAAAAGTGATTAGAACCATTTTGTATTAAGCAACATTTATTTCTGGAAAAAATAACTTTAAGAATATGAATTCTAGACTAAATTAGGTACGTGGATTTATTTAAGGATATAGTTTGATATAAGGTACTTTTTTGGGAAAAAAATATATTTTTCTAATCTAATTACCGCGCAAAAGGTCGTGGGTTCGATATCCACCTTAGGCAGTTCGATTTTTTCAAGTTACATTATAATCCCAACTAATATTATAAATGCGAAAGTAACTCTGTCTGTCTGTCTGTCTGTCTGTCTGTTACGCTTTCCCGCTTAAACCTCGCAACCGATTTTGATGAAATTTGGCATAGAGATAGTTTGAGTCCCGGGAAAGAACATAGGATAGTTTTTATCCCGGTTTTTGAAACAGGGACGCGCGCGATAAAGTTTTTCTGTGACAGACAAAATTCCACGCGGGCGAAGCCGCGGGCGGAAAGCTAGTTTAATAAATAAATTAATTTTATTTTCCGAAAAATGCAGCTTTAAAACGCTCC
>NW_021131837.1:215932-216776 GCF_004193835.3 Ostrinia furnacalis | reverse complement strand
TAGTGAAATCAGCTTACTTTTCTTGCCGGCCGGCGAAGGTGTGGTTTCGTTGCTCGAAGTTTATTGTCGAAGCTTGTTTATAGAGTTTCGGCACCATTTATGTTCGTGGAACATACAAATAACAAGATTTTGTACTTTAATCTTGACTTTTATTTATAAAAACACAATAATTACAAAAACCAGTACGAGTTGGTGAGAGTGTGATGAGGAAGAGAGCTATAACCAGCAGTGTTGCCAACATTAATCATAAAAATAAGGCATAGACACATTAGACACATTCAGTATGAAATTAAGCCGTGTTTACATCTACGGATGTGGACAAATATTGTGTTTATTTAAAAAAAATCTCATTTCTTATTCAATATAATAACCTGCTTTTACTGTTTAAGAACTTGACTCTACAGTTTATAAAATGTACCTGTGTACAAGCTATAAAATGAAATAATTCTAAGGCTCATTGCTTTAAAGAAGCTTATCTCAAATGTAGAGACAGAATAATAATAATAATAGTGANAACAACCCCCAATGGTGGAAAATTGGGGATGAACTTTTTTATACGCAATATCTCCGCCGATTATGAACCAATTTTTTTTGGTCTCAGTGTACTGCCTACCTTCAGTGGTAACATCAAGGTAATAATTAGTTAACTAAAAAGCAAGAAATAAGTAAAATTTTATTTAAAAAAATAAAACCGACTCCAAAAAACCTACACTAAAACGGTGCAGGCAAACTTTACATGTTTCATAATCTTGGCACCGACTCCAGAAGTATCAATCATGGTATACCTACATAAATATTAATAATTCGTCCTAATAAATAAGTAGGTAATTAGTAATTATTTTTC
>NW_021131837.1:0-215925 GCF_004193835.3 Ostrinia furnacalis | reverse complement strand
ATAAACAAAGCAAATACCTTGACTTGGCCCACGAGGTGACCGCCATGTGGGATGTTGACTCGACGATCATTGTCCCGATAGTTGTCTCGGCGAACGGGCTAATAACGAAGAGCTTCGACCAACATCTTAAGAAGCTCTCGCTAGATGGTTGGCTCAAGGGTCAGATTCAAAAGGCGGTGATCCTCAGCACGGCACGCATTGTCCGGAGGTTCCTCAGCCTGTGACCCTGACCACCGGTAGCTTGGGCCCTGCTCCGCTACCAGCGGATTAACTATTTTTAAGAATTTTTTTTATAATGTATTTTTAGTTTTTTTTTTATATAATTTACATTGTAAAAAAAATATTAAAAATAAGAAGGAAATTGAATAAAGAGATAATAATAATAATATTTTTTTATAACTACATTGTAAAAAGAAAAAATTAAAAATAAGAAATAAAAATGAATAAAGAAATAATAATAATAAATCTTTCGACAATTTCACACAGCGCCAGCTAGCCCCAAAGTAAGCAACTTAATGCTTGTGTTATGGGTGCTAGCTTAACGGATATACTACTTATATGTATACTTTTTTTTTAAATACATAAATATTATACATAGTTACACCCAGACCCGACAGAAACTTTCATAGTTTTGCTATTCTCTAAATAAATAAAATGTTGCGAAAGTAAACATAAGAGTTTTTAAAAGTTGAGCCCGCTTTCTTTGAACACATCTACACTAATATTATAAAGATAAAAAATCTTATTTAGTAATACCATTTATTCTACAGGCGGCCGATGTTGGTGGTTCCATAGCCATCCACACGTTCGGTGCTTACTTCGGTCTTGGAGTCAGTCTTGCCTTGAAGCCAAAGCCAAGCCCTGAGGCTCCAGCCACGAACGGCAACGCAGTCCCAACGGTCGACTTGAATGGGCCGACCTATATCTCTGACGTCACTGCTATGATTGGTAAGTGGGAGAGACAAAATGAAATGAAGTTGATGAGTTCGATATTTTTATTCAGATAATTTGGAATAATTTCCACAAAAAAATCTTCATTCCATTTATTCTCACGATTGATCGATATTAACGAACTTGTTGGTGCGTTGGACAATTCTGCGCGAGAATGATTCTGTAAATGGATCCGACAGTAAAAATACTGATCCTTGAAACTTACAATTTTAATAAATTCCAGACTGGTATTTTGCACTAGGGAAATAAGTGATATTTTATTCATTTACTTTACTTTTGATATTTCCAAAACTTTTTCTTCAGAAGCCTGGTAGTGGCACATTTATTTTATATAACTTTATCTCCACAAAAATCGTCTAATAGTACTCATATCATTTTAATCTATTCTGTGCTAACACTAGTACCTAAATAGTTCTTCAATAAGTACCGAATAGGTGTTATACTTTATGGCCCATACCTACATTAAATCGAGTAAAGTATCGATAAGTTATACTATCGTTTTCATCCCGAGTCGGGTTCAGACACAGGTTGTCCGTATTGGGACATAAATCTTTATTACTCAATCGGTTGCTAAGTGTTTCCCGATACACAACTGTTTGGGACAGTCTGGGTATTTTATTTAATCGCTACTGGATTTAAGATAATAGTGATGGGATTGGTGAAGTTTAATGGTGATAAATAACACGTTAATATAGCTAAAGGGTTTCTTATAAGGTTTTAATACCTTTACAGTCATGTCTCCCGCTTTGCAAAGAAGGGAAGTCGATTCCAACTCTTCATATCGTTCGTTTCAGTCAAATGACTTCACTGCTGGACAAATGCCTCCCAAAATATTTCCATAACCGCTGGTCCTGTGCCGAACCCATCATATAATATTTTTCTTAAATTATTTGCGGATTCCAAGACAGTTAGCTATCCCCTGGACTTCTCAACCTTCACTGGTCAGGTTTTTGTTAGAGGCCAGCTGTAGATTCTGGATATACAGGAGTTGCAGTGGTGGGAAAGTGTGGTTAGTAGTTAGGACAAGTTCCGTTTAATCGGCATAGAATTAGTAGGTACTTCATCGTTTGGTTCAAACCCCGCCCACTATTGAATAAAGTACCCGCGGTTTTTTTATGCATAACAAGGCAGGTATTTGACCGCAATCGCACCTGGTGTTAAGTCAGAAGATCACTCTCGCCTTTAAAAGGCCCAGATTATGGTATTCACGAAAGACAGCAGCAGGCAGCGAATACCAGTCCCTAGCTGTGTTGTTTACCACAATGATTGGTCCAGTTTTGGTTAAGAGCACCTTTTCGCGTGTCAGTGCCTATTTTTAGCATAATAATCCCTCCATTTGTCTAGTGGTTTCAAAGTTGTAGGCTCAATTTCAGTTATTTATTTCTGGCTTTATATAAATTGAAAACTTGATTAGCATATTTTTTACCAAGTGGATTGTAGGCTATAAATATAATTTCGGGCTTCAGGCACGTGGAATTTATTTAATAAATTAATCCTTATTAAATTATATTGTGTCTCTCTTACACACTATACGATAGAAAGAGAAAAGAAGAAAAGAAGTTCAAGGATACAATTCAATAAATGAGCTTTTCACCTTTCTTAATTATTTCGTGTATAAGAGGCACAAAGTTGTAAGGATCTATAAGAGCCATTTCAAGGACGAGGCAAACTTATCAACCTGGGAACGAATCGTTACTGTATAAACTCGAGGCGGGCAGTAAGTATTCTTTCTATGAAACTCCTGTAACGCACACTTATCCGCATCGTAAAGGCCTCGCCTCGAGGTTGACAGCGCGCGAAAGGCAATTAATACGATGTTGATCCCTTTCCGGGTTGATAAGTGTGCTGTGACCTTAAATGTCATTTTTTATTAGATGAAGTGATCTTATGGAAATCTTCGGAGAGACTTTTGTCCAGCTGTGGACCTCATTTGTCTGAAACGAACGAACGAAGTGGTCTTAGACACAAAATATAACAGAAGGTAAACTCATGTATGTACCTCGCTTTGCATACCTCTCTCGCTCGCACGCTCGGCCGTCGCGCTAGGGTTGTCTTTTCATGTGTTGCGTTTATTTCGATAAGATAGAAAAATGTTACTCTTAATACTATGCAAGAAAGACAATAACAAATATTCACGTATACTTATTTATATTTAGTACGTTATTATAGTAATAGTTTGCAAACAAATACACGAGAAGGAAGTAGTATTTAGTTGAGTGACACTATTATCCAACTAATATTATAAATGCGAAAGTTTGGATGTCTGGATGTTTGTTGCTCTTTCACGCAAAAACTACTGAACGGATTTTGATGTAACTTTACAGTATTATTGTTTATAACCCTGAATAACATATAGGCTATAATTTATGACGATCTGTGACAAACTAAATTTCACGCGGGTGAAGCCGCGGGCAAAAGCTAGTTATCCAATAATTCCTAAAACCTCTCTAAAACAATTTGATATTCCTAATAATTGAGTTGGCTTTCAATTTCAATTGAAATTCAAATAAATAACTTACTTACCTCCCCGAATCAACTGGTAATTTAAAAAATGAAAATTCGGTATTTAATTATGAGTTTAAGCAACCAAATACCGAACAATTATAATACGACTTTTTCTGTTTACTCATTTTCGTCAATTTCGCAAAACAAAATAATATCACAGGCGGTTGACCGGCGCGTGACTCAAGCGAACCACAGCGAACGTGTGGCGAACGTCTGTCGCGCTCGCATTCGTCCAAGACAGTCTTGCTAGAGCGGTGTCTATGTGTGCGTGGCTCGAGCGCGTTTAGTATGGAGTTTGTCTTCTGTTATATTTTGTGTCTTAGACTTGTTTACGGGACTATTCCCACCTCTCATTCCCACCACTGCAACTCCTGTGTAGCCAGGATCTACAGCTTCACCGCCATAAAAACGTAACCAATGAAGGTCAAGTTTGTCTCGGGGGAAGTTAAACTGTCATTGGACCCGCAACGAAATTAATCAGAAGAACATAGGAGGACTAAGGCTGAGTTGCATCACCTAACTTTAACGGTAACTGTGACGACAACCGGTGCTTTTTGTATGGAGTTTGACAGATTTTTGACGTTTGTCAAAGTTAAAGTACGATGGTGCAACCCAGCCTTGGACTTGTTTAGTGTGTCTTAACTTTTTAACAGATATTTTTTTGTGTGTTTGTCTTCTAGGTAGAGTTCAATTACACTATCCAGCCACCACGGGGCAATAACTGCTGAAATTATGTTACAGGCTCTATTTTCCTGTGGATCTACTGGCCGTCTTTCAACTCGGGCTTGACCAACACCGATGCTGAGTACCAACGAGCTGTTATCAACACTTACTTGTCCCTGGCTGCCGCTACGGTAGGTTGTCCATGTAACAAATTAATTAAATTACCCATTTTATTTAGGCAATTCTACGAGCTATGTCGGTCACTTTGGTTCTCATTGGATCTCCTCATTTCTGATTCGATCACACAGGGAAACTCCGAGCATAGCCCGCTCCATCGCCCTTTGGGTGACCAGAATTAGCTCGCAGAATTGCTAAAATCAAGTGGCAGTGGGCGGGGCACATAGCACGGGCTGGAAGACGTAGCGTGGGCAGGCCTCCCACTAGATGGACCAACGATCTGGTGTAGGTCGCGGGAAGTACCTGGATGCGGGCAGCGTAGTCGGTATGGAAATCCTTTAGGAGGCCTTTGTCCAGCAGTGGACGTCATTTGGCTGAAGCGAATGATGATAGAGAGGATTGAATTAAAAGAAAAAGAAATTCCCTGTGGTATTAATGACTATTATAAAATTACTTTTATCTCAGTGTTAAATTCTCCGAAACTGTAAAAGATGAAACCCAAAGCTTTCCAAAGCCTTATCTTGGTAGGGCTCACTTAAACTTCCCCCGGCTTAGAAAAGTTACAGCATTAAGTATGTATTATGCTGAGATTGTTAACGCTCGATTTTCACGCACGACCGGTTACGCTGCATCATCCGGTATGCATGGAACCAAGCACCGGAACATTCTTTCAGGAACATATTTTGCCCTTTCGATATACTGCGTACATTTATGACGTGACTGGAAAGTTTTCGTGTTTGTTTGAACGCGCTAATCTCAGCAACTACTGGTCCGATTTGAAAAAATATTTTTGTGTTGGATAGCCTATTAATTGAGGAAGACTTCAGGCTATATCGTCAGCATCACCCTACAGCTAACAAGGGGCAGAGCAGTAAAGTATATACAGGGTGTTTCTTGTAAGGTGTCAAGCCGAAGGCAGGTGATAGGTGAGGACTAGACCTATCGATTTCACCCCCATGTATGTTTTACGATTTTTCATAGTTTAGAAGTTATCGTTAATTTTGTGATTTTTTCAAATTGTAACACAAAAAAACATGTACTTCATAGGCCATTATTTTCTGTAATCGCTCCACTAAAGTGGTAAGTCGGAGATTCCGTTACATGTTTTTGACTTTCTTAGGACTAACTAATGATTGCAATTCTCTAAGTTTACGTTACGTAGAACACATTTAAAGACAATAACTGAACAGAACATTTTTTTATCCACTACGAGGAATCTCTTGCCCTTCATCTGACCTGATGAAAACTGATGGATGATCAGCGAGCTTCACTCGGAATCCTAATCCACAGAGGAATTGGCTGTCCTAAATAGATGGCCTTACCACTAGACCACAGTGGTGGTTATTACTTTACGATTAAATTCGATATACCTACATATTAGAGTGTGAGAGAAAGAGAAAGAGTTTGTGTGTGTGTGTGTGTGTGTGTGTGTGTGTGTGTAGTTGAAAATTTTAGAATGTTCCGCTAAAAGCATATTTTTTATGTTTCTAGCAAAAATTTTGTATCTTGCATCAAAAATAGGAAGTTGATTTTTTTTTCAAAAATCTGCAATTAATAGGGAATCTGTCAAAAAAAAGAAATTTGAGAAAAATTGACCCAAAAAAAAGATAAAAAAATTTAAAGCCTACTAGGTCATACAATTTGAAAAAATCACAAAATTAACGATAACTTCTAAACTATGAAAAATCGTAAAACATACATGGGGGTGAAATCGATAGGTCTAGTCCTCACCTATCACCTGCCTTCGGCTTGACACCTTACAAGAAACACCCTGTATAATATGTATAAGCAGTATAGTCGCTTCCCTGCTTCCTTTTTGATGTCGTTGGTCCACCTTGTGGGTGGACGTCTCACGCTGCGTTTTCCGGTACGCGGCCTCCATTCCAGAACCTTGCTGCCCCTTCGGCCGTCAGTTCTGCGTACTATGTGCCTTGCCCATTGCCACTTGAGCTTGCTAAACCGTCGGGCTATGTCAGCGACTTTAGTTCGTTTACGGATCTCCTCATTTCTAACACACCGAGCATAGCCCTCTCCATAGCACACTGTGAAACTTTGAGCTTCTGTATAAGGCCAAATTGAGAGGCAACGTTTCCGAGCCACAAGTCATCGTCATCGTCGAAATTAGATATTATCGTATGATAATTTAAAAAGAAAAGAGGAAAAAACATAAAACTTTGCAACAAAACGCGCTTGTTACGTAAAATAATTTTTACTACCAGAACACATCGTTGTCGAAATTAATATAGTTGAGTTCTGAAGAGATATAAACTTAGTCTGCACTGCGGTTGTTATGTTCCAGCATGTTTACTTAGCGAGTTATTCTGGCATACGCGAACAATTTCTTCGTAGTAAACATAATTAATTTGCGGTTACAGTACGCACGCTACAACATTTTGTTACACGTTCTGCATATACTTGTTTAGAATTAACGAGAACTTCCTTAATTTTATAAACAGTTTGATTAGCGTGTGGGTCGATAATGTATACCAAAATTTTCGAACCCTTCTGCGATATTCAAGCCATCTTTGCCTTATAAATATAGTGACCCATAAAAAGGCGTTCTCGGAACACAAAATTATAATCTCATAGAAACTGGATAGCTTTTTCAAACGAGTGATTCCGATAATTTCCCCTTCAAGAAATTACCAAGCTAGAGACAATTTTGTCACTGATAGATATCAAGATATTCCACGTATTTGTTTATTACTATCTAATAACAACTACTCGCAAAGCGATCCGGATATTAAATAAGCGAGATTTCAAAATGGATAAACATGGAAAACGTTTTTAGTAATTTTTAAGATTATACAATTTTTGCAGTTGGTTTGTGATATTTAATGTTTATAATTAATTTCTGCAACGAACTAATAAAATCTCATTATTCTATGCACATTTTGGTACTAATAGGTTTGTTTACAATGCTCTCAAGTCACTATCCATTTGGCAGTAAGATTAAATAGTTTTCAAACCGTATACTCGATCTCCCAAACGATTAATAGGTACGTGGGTGTGATACTTCACACAGAAACGAGGCTGTTTGCCAGTGTGGGCGATTACAGTCTAAATTAATCAGAAGCTTGTAAATTAATTTAATCAAATACAGCCTACAGCGAGCTGGGGGCATCGTAAAAGAGAACAGCAATACAACAGCGTACTGGAATCCCGATACTGTTAACTTATAGTATAGTATAGTAGGGAGTAGCATTCGTAGTAACATAATATTAAGGCTGGGTTGCACCATCTTACTTTAACTTTGACAAACGTCAAAAATCTGTCAAAATCCATTCAAAAAGCACCGGTTATCGTCGAAAGTTGCGGTCTAAGTTGGGTGGTGCAACCCAGCCTAATTCAACTGTAGTAAATCATCCGTAATAGTACTGTCGTAATTTCGTAGCGTGTTACGGTTCGTAGTAACATCATTCCGTACCGTTTGTAGCCACATCCGTAGTACCATTCAGTGTTGGCACTAATCAATTAATTTTTTAATCAATTAATTAATTTGATTAATTTTAATCATGATTAAATTAATCCTGATTAAAATAATCATGATTAAAAAAGTAATCATAATCATGATTAATTTGTTAATCATTAATCAATAATCATTAATTTGATTAACTTGATTAACTTCTTAAATGTTCTATCGAAAACAATGTTAAAACATTGAATTCTAATATTAGATGTTTGGTTTAAGGGCTACAATTCTATGACAGGTCATACCTAGATAAATATAAGGTAACCTAGACTGCCCCCCGCCCCCTTCCCTCGCTGAAACTTCCGGTGCAGTCTTCCGACCTCCCGTAGGAGGATATCAGTCCACTTCCCCTACCGTTCCAGCACTTACTTGCAACCCCACACTCCCACCACCTGCCCCCCACCCCTAGCCTCCCTTGAAACTTCTGGTACGAAGTCTCCTGCACCTCCCCAACACGCAAAACTTCCTAGCTTAGCAACCCCACCCTTCTATTGAAGTGCCCACGCGTGGGCCTCCCCCGAAACTTCTGTTACGAACTCTCCTGCACCTCCCTAACACGCAAAACCTCCTAGTTTAGCAACCCCACCCTTCTATTGAATTGCCCACGCGTGGCCCTCCCCCCGAAACTTCTGGTACGAACTCTCCTGCACCTCCCCAACACGCAAAACCTCCTAGCTTAGCAACCCCACCCTTCTATTAAATTGCCCACGCGTGGGCCTCCCCCCGAAACTTCTGGTACGAACTCTCCTGCACCTCCCCAACACACAAAACGTCCTAGTTTAGCAACCCCACCTTTCCGTTGAATTGCCCACGCTTGCACCTACCTTGGGAGGGGGGGGACTTCTCCCCTATCGTCAGCCAGCCCGCTTAACTTCTATCCTGACCCAATTTTGCTGGAGGATACCGGAAGAATAGAAGGAATTGTGAAAAACAAAACTAGTGCGATAAGTGTTTTGAGTAGTGAAAATTGACGCAGTTTTTTGGGAAAACTCCAGATCCCCCCTTTGCTAGATAAGTATTTTATAAGTCGTGGGTACCTTTTCATACACTCCCAACCCTTTTCTTATGAAAATAGTAGATAGTTAATCAAATAATCAAATTAACGATTAATGATTATGATTAATTAATCTTAATCAAAATTTTTGATTAATGATTAACTAATCATAATCAAAAAATTTTGATTATGATTTTAATCATTAATTTTTAATCATTAATCAGATTAACTTTTTGCCAACACTGGTACCATTTGTAGTATCATCCGTAGTAGTATTGCCATTCGTAGTACCTCTCGTAGTACCTTTCGTAGCAACTACGCGTATTCCCACCGCGTAGTTGACGCAACCATAATATATTATATTTGCTTGAGACTTGCAAGCTTGAGTTATTTATCAACCAAACTGAGAACAAATTGCTTATCCGATAGAGGAAGCAAACCCGGGATCTCCCAGTTGAAAATAATGGTACCTACTATCTAACCACTAGAATACATAGCCGTTATTTTTTAAGAATTCATGTACTCTATCAAAATATTTGCTGCTACACCTTCAAAGAAACTTCTTCTAATGCGTCTTAAATAGATTCGAAATGATTGCTATGAAGACTTTTTAGTATCTCTTTTTATTATGATAAAAGTAAGCACTTGTTTGAATTCCTTTGAGAGATCCTGACTTATTGTCTCCGGTCATTAACTTCAAAATTTTAACGGTGTTAACGAACTAAGAAACACAATTTGTGACACATTTAAATTAAATACCTTAGTTTATGACAAGTTCGTTACCTTTTCAGGTGATTACGTATTCACAAACTAACTTCAAGGCCTGTAAAATAGATTAAAAAGTATTTAAGACGAATATCGCTGTCTTGACTCCTGAAAAGAAAATGAGCAGTCTTAATACGTTATTAGCCGTTAAGATAAATATGTAAAGTGTTATTATTATATTCTTAAAACAATCATGTTCTAGAAATCATTATTTATCTGAAATCTACTTTGAGCCTGTTTCACCACTTGATAATTACCAAGCCCTGATTTTATTTATTTATCTGTATTAAAGAAACATACAGCCTTGTTTGATACATGCAGCTTAAAATTAAGTTGTAGCTATTACAGGATCTTATGTGAAACTGATCTTTATTTGACGTTCTAGTCAAAAAAATCGAATACCTGCGTGAATAGTAGGCATTGTTTTGAAGGAAAAAAAAAAGTTTTTTGAGGTCATAAAATAAAAGTCTGATCGGTGTCGGCATCGAACTGCCTATTCGAGATTCGAGAAGCTATTCTAAATCACTGTACGGCGAGCTAGTCGCATTCGCAACGCACTACAGAGATGCCCACGCGCTACTAACGCGCCATAGCGCGCGACTACATCGCTACAAAAAGTCGCCGAGGGCGAAACCTTACTCAAAAGAAACCTTCAACATGTAAACACCCGTTTGTTAGTCGTATACCTCGAAATCAAAAAATCCTTGTAGCTTTTCACCTATTCGCATTTCACCGTGTTAGCGTTTTTTGTTGTAGTGTGTAATATCGGTAGTATATTTTGTTACTAGCATATATTTTTAACAGATTTTTACAAAAGTAACACATTTTGATGTAGCATGTATTATCAATAGCCTATTTACAGTGAAGACAGGCAGGGAAGTAAATCTACTATGAATGTTTTAGACAATTGTAATTAGCGATCAAAAATTATACTACAAGAATAAAAATCTATTCAGAAATTTTGATATCGCGGCGAAATGTGAATAGGTGAAAAGCTACAAGGATTTTTTGATTTCGAGGTATACGACTAACAAACGTGAACACCTGATATGAACTTTATCTTTCTTCTGTTCCCCACAGGTGACCACCTTCATAATCTCTTCAGCAGTGAGCAAGCACCAGGGTCGGTTCGACATGGTGCACATTCAGAACTCCACGTTAGCCGGTGGAGTGGCGGTCGGGTCGGTGTGCAATATGCACATCGGGCCGGGAGGTGCCATCGCTGTTGGTATTGGAGCTGGTCTTCTGAGTGTGGTGGGGTACCGGTTCTTGACGGTAAGTTTAAATAAACCAGTTTTTTTCAATAATTTTATCACTTTTTTTCTTTCTTTCACTTCTGAAAACATTTTGAATAAAGAAAAAAAAAGATTATTTGGTGTATGACCGTAGTACCTACATAATTACAATAATGTGTTTTCATATTTTAAAGCAACGATATTGTGTACTTTTTCTTAAATTAATAAAATAGGTTAATTTTGTTCTTTTCACACAAAAACTTTTCGCTTGAATTAAGTTAAAATTGTTATTGTCCAATCAGATTGGAATGGAAAACAAAAGAGAATCATATCAATCAAAAGATATCAGACAGTCGAATGTCGTAAAACAAAACAACATCAGCGTGGAATCGCAGAAATATAAATATTGCTGGCTCATTTTCTATCGATCGTCAATTGTTTTTAGCTTTTTAAGAACTCGCTAAACAAGTTTAATATTTTTAAAGAATACGAACGACTGCTGTCATTTATTAAAGGCATAGTAGATCTGGTCATGCATAAAGTTAAGCATACACATGAGAGTGTCCGAATATTTTGAATTAACTTCAATCCAAATTCCATTTTTATTTCAGCCAAAACTGACCAAGCTTGGTATCATGGACACCTGTGGAGTCAACAACCTCCACGGTATGCCAGGGCTGTACTCAGGGTTGCTGTCGGTTCTCTTCGCTGCGCTAGCTAGCAAAGACGCTTATGGGGCTCCTGAGCTGGTCTCTGTATTTGGAGCCATGGATGAGGTATATGACCAACTTTTTTACTTACGATTCTTTCTCATCAAGCTACTAGAATGTTTTTTGATAGGTAATTTTGATGTGTTACGAAAGCATTAGTTATTAAATAATGTTCTTGAAATTTTACAGGGTGGCAGGACGGCTTCAAACCAAGCTTTGTACCAATTCATCGCCCTAGCTGTAACGTTCGTGCTGTCTCTAGTTTTTGGTTTTTTGACAGGTTTGTAAACTATTTTAATTTAGTTAATTTTAACAAAAATATACACCAAATTACTGTGTCTACGAGATCAAATCGGGATTAAATCTAGATACAAGAATTAATAAAAGATCATTGTCAATACTGACCCTACTTTGGCTCACGGCAAGGTGAATGATTAACCAGACCACTCTTGCCCTTTGTAATGTATGTGCATAGAGCTAACAATATTTATGTCGTCGGCCGTTTGGTGTAGTGGTTCAGAACGGACTACTATGCCGAGAGGTCCCGGGTTCGATTCCCGGCCGGGCAGAAATTGAAATGATGAATTTTAATTTCTGTGACGGGTCTGGGTGTGACTATGTATAATGTTTATGTATTAAAAAAAAAAGTATATCTATACTAATTAGAGATGAACGGATAGTTGTTTGGCCGGATACCGGATACCGGATATCCGGCCAGCTGCTAGGCCGGATAGCCGGATATCCGGCGGCCGGATAGTTGGCCCATTGTCTCGTTGCATGTCGTGACGATTATAGTGCCGCACAGGTGCTTCGAACGCGATNAAAGTGCCTACCCAAAGTCATTATTCCACGCGGACGAAGTCGCGGGCACAGCTAGTAAGTAGTATATCCGTTAAGCTAGCACCCATAACACAAGCATTAAGTTGCTTACTTTGGGGCTAGCTGGCGCTGTGTGAAATTGTCCAAAGATTTATTTATTATTATTATTATGTTAATTTAGATAGTACTTCATAATATTGGCTTACAACTTTAACATAGGGTTTCTATGTAGGGACCGCGATTAGCATGACGAGAGACTAAAGAACGGATCATTTCAATGGCCAGTACATACCTGTTAAGCTGTCATATCGATTCCTAATCCAATAGCACAGAAATCCTCAACAAATAATAGATTATTGCTATTAAGAGGTGGAGGTCCGCAATGCCGCATTCCCGGCGCAGGCATGTATATTGCTGACCGATGCGTTTGGACGTCTTGCCGACGGTGTGCCCGTGGCTCTAGGATTCTTCGGTGGTTTACAATGGACGACTTTTAGATAAATAATTTGTTCAGACGATATTATATGGTATCGTCTGAACAACTAAATACTGTATCTCAGCTGTATTCCGCCGCATTCTTTTTCACCTAAATAATTTTCCTCATTTTACTAGGTCACTGATTGACTGACTCAGTCATCACGAAATATCAGAAACAATAAGTGCTAGAAGTCTCAAATTTTGCATAGGGGTTACTTTTAAAACGTAGGTGTTCACTAAGTCGGGATTTTGCAAAATTTAACCCATAAGGGTGTAAAACGGTATCCACGCGTACGAAGTCGCGGGCGGCCGCTAGTCTCTATACAATCAGCGTCGTCAGATGTAAAGGATCTTTATGGTCGGTAATGGAGATTATAGGAATAGTTCTGTATGAGCCGTCCATAGGGCAGTGAACTTTAAATGAAATATCGTACAAGCAGACCTAGCTATATGTATAAACTACAAACAAAGCATGCGAACAGTTTTGTGTGCATTATTTTTCACGTATATAATTTTTCTCAGATGGGAATTGAATTTACGATCTTTTTATTGCCATTTGACTGTTCTAACTCTTAAACATTGGAGAGATTAGAAACCTGTATTTTCAAGTGAATTCCACCCTGTTTTTGTCTGAAATTATCTTGGAAAGAGCCCCTTCATAATATATTTTCAAGCCTAAATAAACAATAATGAATCCCCACGAATTTATGAAGAAAGCGAATAAAAATTTCATTCAGTTCAAAAAACAATAACCTTCCAACCAAGTAGCAATGAAAAATGCTTTGTCCAAAAAGTGATATTAATGTCAAATTATTACACAATGCAACGTTTTAACTAAACCAACAAACCAGCGGATTAACTAATTGGGCGCGTACATCAACGTTTACATTACCTTAGCGTAGAATTATTCAGAATATTACCGCTCGAGCTTTGATTAAATACTCGTAATAGCTGGGTAAATAAATCCTTGACAACGAAAGATCCTTTGGCAGAGTATTTCAAACATTTAGGCCTGGTACACGCGAGCGCTTTGTGGCCGAAAGAGAGCGTTTTGTGGCCGAAAGAGAGTTTTTTGTGGCCGAAAGAGTTTTTTGTGGCCGAAAAAGAGCGCTTTGTGGCCGAAAGAGAAGGCTGCCGAAAAACGTGGCTGCTAAAGTGTTAATATCAGGAAAATGTGATTAGCCTGCGCCGGTAAAATCATTGGAATGCCTTTGCGATATAGTCTACGGGATTCTGGACCGCTTATCTCGCTCGCTCACGCTGTGATGGTGTCATGTGAGAGAGTGATAGATAGAATCTAAATTGCGTCATCATGTTGCAGAATATAACCGCTATGATGCGAGACGATTAATATAATGTATTTATTGTCTCTATTCATCATCATCATCATTTCAGCCATAGGACGTCCACTGCTGAACATAGGCCTCCCCTAATGCTTTCCACGTTGATCGATTGGTAGCAGCCTGCATCCAGCGCTTCCCTGCTACCTTTACGATGTCGTCAGTCCACCTTGAAGGTGGACGTCTCACGCAGCGTTTTCCGGTACGCGGCCTCCATTCCAGAACCTTGCTGCCCCATCGGCCGTCAGTTCTGCGTACTATATGCCCTGCCCATTGCCACTTCAGCTTGCTAATCCGTCGGGCTATGTCAGCAACTTTAGTTCGTTTACGGATTTCCTCATTTCTGATTCGATCTCGCAAAGAAACACCAAGCATAGCCCTCTCCATAGCACGCTGTGCGACTTTGAGCTTCTGTATAAGGCCTATAGTGAGAGGCCACGTTTCCGAGCCATAAGTTATCTTCTATTCATCTCATCTTATTCATTCACACAGCAATGCTGTTGTCTGAAAGAGTCGGGTGCTGAATCGTAGTTATTTTTATCTAGAATGGAGTCCCCCCCTTGTGGCATTAGATTTTTGCAAATGATACCACTCGAACCCCTTATTTATAGCTCTAGGGAGTCTAAATGTAAGTTAATGAGTACTTAGCCATGGACTCGCTACCCCAGGTCTTATAAGGGGAAATTAGAATGGAAAGAAAAAACCGTTAAGTGACCCCTATGCGTCCAACCTACTCGCGTGCAAAGAGTTCTTTAATAGAAAAAGAAATCAAAAAATTTGGTAAACATTCGGTAGATACCCAACCAGTTTCAGTTGACATTTAAAACAACCTCTTTTCGAATTTCTTTCTAGTTGCTAACTGATCACTTAATTAACTTCCTTAATTAATGTTAGTTGTTTACACAGCACGAACCGTTTTGGGTCATCAATCTTCATCTTGTATCGAATTTAGAGTTTGTACTTGATGAGTAGTTTTTGAGGAAAAAGCTTGTTACCAAGCTAACAGACAGAGAGATTTCGCTCTTTTAAGGCGTGTAAAGGTGGCGGTTCGCATCGCGACAGAGACAGGAGACCGAGACGCGAGATCGAGACGGGAGACCGCGAACGTTACTTGACTTTAGACAATGTATAAGCGACAGTACGCAAGCGAGACAGAGACACAGGTCTCTGCCTTAGTCAAATAACGGCCGCGGTCTCGTGTCTCGGTCTCATGTCTCGGTCTCGTGTGTCGGTCCCGTGTCTCGGTCTCGTGTCTCGGTCTCGTGTCTCAGTCTCGTGTCTCGGTCTCCTGTCTCTGTCGACATCGTGCGGTCTACACGGTTTATGACTGCAGTCTGTGGAGGAACACTATAATGTGGTCGCGATCCTCATCAGTGAGGGACCCAAGAAGAAGGAAAGTGTTTTGTTCAATTAATTTACGTAACTGTAATTGTAATTCATGGAAGAGAAAAACAAGATAGTTTTAGCGTATCAAATGTCTAGTACATAATATGCCTGATATAAAATAAATGATATGAAATCATACCATCTCTTGAAACTAGTTTAAAGTTAGAATCGAGTTTCAAATGTGAAAGGCCTGAGTGAGAAATCATGAGTCTAATGCCCAGAATATTGTAATAGGAATAGTTTATCAAACTACGACCTCAGACTGACCTAGACTTATATCAGAAACCACGTTATTATAATGTTAAGTGACACATAAAGTAGACTATGATCTGGACCTCCTCAAGATGAGGGTAAATAGGTATTTACTGGGTAGGTATGTAACATTTTAAACTGCTTCTCCCTTAAGCAGGTCAAAATGTACGCAGCCGCACTTATCAGATTGCAAACATTTTGTTTCTTCCCGCGCGCGGTCATATCGCATCAATCCTTACTAATATTATGAATGCGAAAGTATCTCTCTGTCTGTCAGTGTCACTTTGACGCCTAAACCACTGGACCGTGGCATAGAGATAGTTTGAGTCCCGAGAAAGGACATAGGATAGTTTTTATCCCGGTTTTTTATACAGGGAGGCGCGCGATATAGTTTTTCTGTGACAGACAAAATTTCTAGCGGGTAAAGCCGCGGGCGGAAAGCTAGTACAAAATGTACAAGTATAGAGACCGATAAATGTTGTTCCGCAGACCGTAGAACGCATTCAGTGTGGCAAAACCTTTAACATTTGGTTTGATTACGGTCAAATACCTGTCTTGTTCTGCATAAAAAAGTCGACAATGAAAAATAGGCCTTATTTAAATACTTTCTCTAATATTTCCTTGAACGTACAATCGAGTGACTTTTCGATTCGTTGGTTCTCATCTCTCGAGGCCTTTAGACTTTACGTAATTATTACTCATCTATTTCATTTAAAACCCACTTAACATAAAATAAAATAGAGGAAATAATTTGGTAAACACGGCGAGCGGAGCACGCGGCCAATGTACTTTGAACCTAAGTACAATGTACTTTAAGCTTAGTAATTTTATCTACTTCAGTATCTACTTTGAACCTTTCCAACTTAATATTGAGGAAGGAAAACAGTCTATTTTCGGCTGACAAAGTATTAAAATGTAAGAAAACAATTTGTGATAGCTCTTAGCTTCTATTACGGACTTCTTAAACTGACACCTTGTTTCTGAAAACTTAAATGATCTTACAATACTGCCTTTGTTTCTTTTTACCACAGCGAATTTAATATTTGGCAGAAAGTAACAATTTAATTTGCAATGAAACTGTTCTGTGGAAAGCATTGGGGGAGGCCTTTGTCAAGCAGTGGACGTGATTTTCACAATTTTTTTTAAAAGAATATTAGTAATCTGTTATTACACAAATTACTAATATTCCCGTTAGCCCCTCGTACAAAGCTAAATATGCTTGTATCACGAGTGAGCTCACCACAAAAGTCGAGCGGCGGCGGGGACCGAACCCGCGTTCCCCGGATCACGAGTCGGCCAGTCCGATCCCTTCACCGTTCAGCTATCGTGGCTTCAAAAATAATGATAGATAAATGAATAATTTTAAACCTGAAATTCGATTCAAGTGTCTCTAGACCTCCTTCGTAGTTGGCAGACGTTAAGTGGTTTAACCTTAGAAGATAATATTTAACACGTGTCAGAATTTCTAATTAAATTGGGGGTAATTAAATTATGTCTGTTTTCCGACCTCTTAGAGGTATGCTGTTACTTTGTAAGTTGTAACGTTTAATGCTGGCTTTTGTCCTATCCATTAATACGTCTACACGTTATTTGTTAAACATTTATCTTCTGTTGTTGTGTTGCGAGTCTATTTAATTATGAACTAGAAACATTATGTGCCTTATTAAGAAAAAGTTGAACGCGCAATGAACTCTGGTTTAAAATATAATTTTCATGCTAAATGTCAATTCAAACTAGTGATCAACGCGAGTTTCATCATCATCATCATCTCAGCCGACGTCCACTGCTGAACATTATCATAGGCCTCCCCTAATGCTTTCCATGTTGCCCGGTTTGTAGCGGCCTGCGTCCAGCGCTTTTCTGCTACCTTTATGATGTCGTCGGTCCACCTTGTGGGTCGACGTCACACGCTGCGTTTTTCGGTACGCGGCCTCCACTCCAGAACCTTGCTGCCCCATCGGCCGTCAGTTCTGCGTACTATGTGCCCTGCCCATTGCCACTTCAGCTTGCTAATCCGTCGGGCTGTGTCAGCGACTTTAGTTCGTTTACGGATCTCCTCATTTCTGATTCAATTTCGTAAAGAAACACCGAGCGTAGCCCTCGCAAGTTTAATTTTTTTGTAATAAGCTGTGCTGTTATAAAGTTTTTTTCTTATCTAATAATAATAGAAGTTAATTGAGTATTATGTCTCAATTCTTTATAAAAGAAAATTCTTATAAATAAAAATTTGATAGAGGTCTAGATGGTTCCCAGAAGGTTAGCCACATTGCCGCTTAAAAAATATTATTTTTGGACTGCTGCGTCACTACCTAAGACTTAGGTTTCTTTGTATTCTTTTATGTTTCAATAGCTTTCCGTCCGCGGCTTCGCGCGTGTGTATAATATGTAGCCTATGTTACTCGTGGATAATGTAGCTTTCGAATGATGAAAGAATTTTTAAAAACGGTCCAGTTGTTTTTGAGCCTATTCATTACAACCACACATACAAACAAAGTTTTCCTCTTTATAATATTAGTGTAGATTATCCCGTTCCATGAAATCATAATCGAAATTATTTGCGAGTTATTAACAACGCTTGTCATAATAATTACCTACTTACTACTGAGAAATACTTTATGCTAATTATTTTTGGGAATCTACTGATTACTAACTGATACCGATGAGCCGATGAATTAATGTGTATTAATTATCAAGCAGTCTATAATTTATTAATAAAAGTATATCTTCTGAATCTCAATGACTTCGTGGGCGTCCTAATTTTAAGTAAATGTACTTAATTCGCTACCAGCGTCGTGGCTTTCCTCACCGGGGCCACGGCATATACTGAGTGGGGTCCCATTGCGATGGGCATCGCTGTGCGACAGGGTGGCACTGCTCAGTTTAATTTGTCTTCCATTGTATGTTTTATGTGTCACCTCTGTTTTATTTGATTTTTTTTTATTTACCTCTTTTGTCTTTTGTGATGTCCATGGCAATAAATGTTTCTTTCTTCTTTCTTTCTTTCTTTCTTTACTACGAAGTAAACGCATTTTTATTTCCAGGTTTACTATCTAAGCTGCCCATCTTCGAATCCCTGAAGGAGACCGAAAAATACGACGACGAAATTAACTGGGAATTGCCCTAATCGAGTTTTCTACAATTGGCCCTTTATTTCCAACTGGAATTTAACACAATTTCGACGAAATAAAGGCAAACCTTTGGGTGTCTGTATCCCCGGGGAAAATTATACAGATATTATGTAATGCAAAATTGTTTTGTAACTTATCCTGAACCTTGGGGTCGGGACCAACGTCATAATTATGAATCTTGTAAAGGTAATATTAAGGTTGCATTTCGTGAATGATTTTTTATAGGGTGATTCTGCTGCTTGAAAAAAGTGAGCTCAAGTCTCTGATTAAGCATTCTACAAAATATAGAGTCACTATTATAGTTTAAGCAAGACTCTTACTATAAAATCATAACTACTAACGCTACTTTTTCTTCCTCCATTTTAGCCAAGCATTTTTGCAAAAATCAATTACTAAAAAATGCCTGTCTAATATTTTGTTCTTTTGTAAGTAATCAATAAAAATTTAGTTCACGAGATCAGTATTATGTAATTTATAAATAGCAATTATTATAATTTACTCGTAAGTTTCCAGTCGAATGTTTTAATATAACTTTTTATTAGTTTTAGCTCTCTACCAAAGATATTAACAATTTAATTCTTCAGCTGATACAAGTTGCATTTACTTTGAATAATTTCAAATCATAGGCGTCTATTTTACAATACTGTAACTTCAGTTTGCAAGAGCAAGAGAGATAGTGACAAATGTTATCAAAGCCTGAGACAGGAGAGTCGTTTGTCAAAATGGTTTTAGCTAAGTGGGCCCTATGTAAACCATTTAATCAAACAATACATAAATAGTACATTCAGTAAATGCAAATATAATCAATTGTTACTGGAGAGTAACGGTTGAATTATTTGGTATTAAAATAATTACTGTTTCATTTCAATTTTGTTGTTTTGTTTCTATCATTAATTTTACGTTACAAAGAATTTATGTTGATTTAGTTGCATGTATAAAAGTATAATGTATTTTTATAATAATGGTAATAAAATCATTTTTAAATTGTTAATTGTAAATGTTACAAGATATTATTATACTAACAAAATAAACAATAATTTACCTGAAAAGCGTTTCAAATTAAAATCCTTTTTGAGCCTAATTAATTACTTCTGGTCGTCGGTTCATCTCGTGGGAAGGCGCTGGCGCTGGAAACAATACATTACAGTATGAATCTTGAAGATTGCTTGTACGACTCTTATCTAGTACTTATTATCTATTATCTTAATCTTATCTTAGTCTTAGTAATATTATAAAAAATGCGAAAGTTTGTATGGATGTCAGGACGTCTGGATGATTTTGACTGAACGGATTTTGATCAAACTTTACAGTATTATTTTTTATAACCCAGAATAACAGGCTATAATTTATGACGATTTGTGACAAACTAAATTTCACGCGGGTGAAGCCGCGGGCAAAAGCGAGTGGGAGAGCTGCCGTAAGTAGTAGATATTCCATAGAAACAAAGTATTTAGTTGCTCTCGTAATTTTTTCTGCCTCTTATATCCGTCTATCAAGCTTCCAGGAAGAATGTCAACAAAGCGGCCATAATAGAATTACGTCATAAAATCTCATTAAGCATCTGTACAACTGAAATAAACTTCCTCGGAGGCGTTAATCTTGCGAGAACTGTCCAAAAGGAAAAGTTGAAATTTCATATTTACGGTTGTAGTCGTTAAATCGTTTTTATTATGAGAATAGCCGCCTCATTTCCTGAACAAGACAATAAAGTCTTTGTGGAATCGAAATGAGTGTTGTGGAGGTGTTCCATATCGATAAAGTTTTGTCGACGGAAAAATGATAGAGCACGCTGTTTTAAATTCCTAATGAAGTTAAGTTACGTTTTTGTTTGACATTACGAGTATGTGACGTAGGCATGCAAATGTGAAAAATGTACCTACTTATTTGGTAGGGTAGATTACACAGAAGCCAGGGATAAGCAGCCTTCACCAAGTACGAAATCAAAATTATTTATTCAGTTTAGACTACAAATGGCACTTATGAACGTCAAAATATAGTAAATAATAAAAAAAGAAAAGGTAGCCCTTATATACGAGTAGTAGAAAGCGACATAGCGTATGTTGGGCCTATGTTGGGTACATACTACATAGGCATTTGATTCTATGGTGATCTAATAGTAACTTTCGTATCGTATATTAAGTAGAGCACAAGCTAACATCAAAGCACCAAGTGAGCATCAGATTTTATTCGCAATTCAATTATTATTTTGAATAAAATTTGAGTTGGTAACATCGATACTAATTTACTTTAAATTGATCATTTAACATCACTGGTTGCAATCAGAAAATTAAAGGGAAGCACTGGGATACTAAGATTGTTGTATCGATTGTTAGCCAAGAAAGCTATTGTCTAATGATATTTTGGTACCTTTCTCAACAAAAGCAAGGATCCTTCATAAGTTTCTTGACAAAGAAGTAAGAAGAAAGAGGGAATTTCGCTGGGAACTTGGACTACGGTGAGGTAAGGATTCTTCAAATGCGATCGTTTAGAAGCTTTCACCTAATTTCTTATTACACGACCTAATGAAACAAATAAACAGAAAATCAGCGTATTCAAATTGAAACTTGAAACAGTCTAGCCACGACTCTGTTTTTGAATTTTGAGCTAAGTAATTTCGTCTAGAATCTTTGTACTAATTAATTGAAGAAGATTATATTATTATGAAAATTCAGCTGTGGAGATAGCAATACCTTTCTAAAATTATTTAGTGGATCGAGAAATGTGTGTAATATTAAAGCAAGTAGTATAGTCTACCTTTCAGCATTTTCGAAGAATAGACGCGGAATAGACGAGCTATAGATCTAGGTCGCTTCTGAATTATAAATAACGATTTCTGCGGAATTTGGTATTGATTAAGTCGAAACTATCGAAGATTATATCATCCGTAAGTACTCAGATGATAATAACAATTCCATTTAATGATAATATTCTTGGAAAAACTGCAACATCCAGCCAAAACTATAAAAAAACAGTATTATGTACAAACCTTAAAATAAAATTAGTGCATTTTTAAAATGATATACTTATACCAGACAAGGCGGTAATTTTAATATGATTACAGTACACTTCCTTTCAAAAGAAGGAAGCATAAGGAAACGTCCACCCTGAAGAGTCAACAAAGTGAGTATAGTCCTTTTATTCATTAGTTCGTTGTTCGAATAAAGCGGGTTCCGCATTCGGATTCGTACGGAATATTACGCTTCAATTTTTGCTTCAGCCAACACCTGTGGCCTCGATACCAGATGTACTTACCGTATAGCTCCTAAAACAGGGGAATAAAATTCAAAATTGAATACCGAATACGGCACATTTCTCACTAGCTGTCACGGGCATTGAAATAATGGAATTCAGGGAATATTATATAGGTGAGATTGTTTGTGCGTTGTAAATAACTGGGGAGTTTTGCCTACAGTAGTTTAGTAGTAAATTTCAGACAAATTTGGACTCTAACTTGTTAATTGAGGCGCTAGGTAATACTTGCCAGTGTGCAGTAAAATACGGAGACGAGTTTCAACAGTTTAGTTTTGGAGCATCCAAATTGTAATTGGAACAAAGTAAATAAATTACGAGTAAATTAATGAAAAAAAAAAAGAATAAAATCTCTATAAGCTTCGGGGGTTGATAACGACGATAATGTGTGCTAGAATCATTAAGAAGGTTACTTATAACAGTCAAAGTAAAATACCAATATTTACAGTCTGATGCTGGGGTCTAAGAAAAGTAGGTGTAGCTGTTACAACCCATAAGATTCAAAATTAATCTATGGTAATAATGGTTTCGGGAAGCACCTGGATGAGGGCAGCGCAGGACCGGTCCCTATAGAAATCCATGGGGGAGGCCTTTGTCCAGCAGTGGACGATCTAAATGAGCTGTAACTTACTAATAAAAAAGAACTTTTTATCGAATATTTCTACAAGTGTAAGATTTTTTATGTGCATGTTCTGAAAAAGTTTAATTTCAATATAATTATATCATCGTATACAATGTTGATGTTTCTACGAATCAATTGTACTAACTGATACGGATTTTTGCGAATCGAATCGAAATAATATTACTGTATCATTGTCGTGTTCTCCGAATTGAAATTTCCTGTAAATAAATGTAAATATAATGTAACATGGTGCTATAAATAGCAATCAGATTGTGTTGGTTTTCGAAGTAGACTTTTTGATGCGTGAATTGAACATAGTTTGGATATTTTTCATTCAGAGGACTTAAAGGACAACATTTTAGGTTATTCTGGCTTAAAACGTTTTACTCAGGGCCCTATTATGGCGAGTGAAACAAATAGAGGAAGATATCGAAAATCTTTATAGAAATAGAAACTCTATCGAGTCATTTTATTATGTTATCTACTGGAATTAAAGGCATCGAGATTGCAATGGGTACGAGTTATAAAGCGTTCCATGTTGTAATAAAAACAGAGCAGAGCTAATTTAAAGGAAATAAAAAGTATTGAAATCTCACATCAAATCCTATTATGGACTTAAAATTCTTACTAGTAAGTAACGCTTCTTTATTGCATTCTCGTTTTATGTTAAAGTTTTTTTTTTAATTTTTGTGCTGCTTTTCCAATATTTTCTTTTTATTTATGACGTAACCACCAATTTTCCTTAACCCCCCAATTCCTGTCTTCAAAATTGTAATATTTTCTAATATTTATCGTCAACTATGAAAAAATATTAAATCTGAATAAAGGAAAATTTCTACGCAACGGAACGGAGGCGAAAGCAAATTGGAGGTTTATGAATTCTATGCAAATTGATATCCCTGAAGTCTAAGCTACTGGACGGTTTAATGACGAAGGTGACGGTGGCTTTATCACGAAATTTTTTGCCGTTTTTCCTTTGAAAGCTTTAGAACGGTTTTGGTGAAAACTAATAATGAGTTTTTAGTCATTAGTAACTCTAATCTCCAATCGACTTTGAATAAGTTAGTTGTATCTAACTTCGAATACATATTTTGTGTTTGGTCTTCGATCAAATAAAAAAATAATAAAAACTTACGAAATTGAGATAATGTGTTCCGTGATTACCAGTAAAATGGGTAATGGGCATGAACAATATTGCAAAAAGAAAGTAATGATTAATGATTATAGAGATTTTAAATAGTTATATCATTTAAAAAACAATACGGAGTGTAATCTAAGCTTCCTATGATTAATTTTGTCAAACCTCTACCAAGAGACGAGCTCTGATTTAATCTTCTAAATACACGTCCACGTGTGTCGTAATGCGTCATAATTGCAAATCGTATTAATTTCAGCCCATTTGCGCTAAAGGACCCAACAGACATGCTTCTTTGACATCAAAGATATGACAATTTATTATCAATAGATGCAGCAACTGACATTCCATATCGCTTACATAAGAGAACTCTTCAATAAACTACCTTTATGCAATTGAGCGCATTTTTACTAACCCAATTAAGCGCAAAATTGGTACCTATTTAAAGTACCTATAAACTCGTAACTTGCTCTACTGCCATTTCGGTACAGCGAATAAATGATCTCAATAAACCAGCCAAGAGATGGTAATGAGAAGTGGCAACGAACTTAGTAATCCTTGGTTCACAGGAAACGAGTTTATATTTAGGCCTGTGATTAGCTGAAACGAAGCACACTAATCAATCCGGAAACGGATCGTAACCGTATCAACTCGAAGCGGTCAGCATTCTTTGTATGAAACTTCGTACTGCAAAGCACGCACACTATCCGCACCGTAACGCCTAAACGCCTCGCCTCGCGGTTGACAGCGCGGCGAAAGGCAATACGATGTTGATCCTTTACCGGGTTGATAACCTTAATTTCGAACTCCTCCTCTGTTCTTCTGATTAATTTCGTTGCGGGTCCAATGACAGTTTGACTTTCCCCCGGGACAAACTTGACCTTCATTGGTTGGGTTTTTGTGGTGGTCAAGCTGTAGATCCTGGCTACACAGGAGTTGCAGTTGTGGGAACGAGAGGTGGGAATAGTCCCGATACCGGGTTGATAAGTATGACCTTTAATTTGAATTCGCCGAGTTGAGTCTAAACTTGAGCAAGTCTGCCACAATCCTAATACGAATTGCCGCAGCAAATAAATCGGATGCCAAACAGTCCGCAGGTGTTCTGATGGCACCCTCAGGGAAATACGACAAGACTATTCCCCTGTAATGTTTGTGTAAATAGTGATTGATTTGATAAGCCTATTTTTCCGTCTTCCATCATTCTATCATCTATTCATTTTATTAATCTGTTATATGTCATGAGGGTCGATGGGGATTCCCAAAAATACAATTTCTCTTATAAATATTTAGATAACAGAAAAGGACTCGAAGAAAAAGTGTGGTATTTACTTGAAATGTAAATAGAAGAAGAAGCTGTGTTAATAAATTAATATTGTAAGTATCACATAGGTATTGTTAACGACAGATTCATAATTTATTTATTAGGGAAACTATACTTTCTCCATTTATTTTAAAAATTCATTCTCTCCAATCAGCCTGCGTCCGCCATCTTGTAAAATAATTATAATTTAGAAGCAAGTTACGAGTTTTATTTCAAGTACAGTTCAGCTTAAACAGCTTTATTGAATGCTGTGTACGATAAACTTATATCAGCAATTGAATAGCAGATATGACAAGTCGAATATAAAAGAAATGCTTTTGAATAAGCCTGTATTAAGTTATCAACTTTTACAGGAATACTGAAACGTAATTAATTACAGCGATTTAGCAGTCAGGCTAAATCTTACCTGAACGATGTTTGCCTTGGCAAAGCTATCGGATATTCCATTTAGACTAGGCCCTGAGCGGGCTCGCTAATAAATAATACCCAATAATGACGCTGCCGGGAACAGATCAATAAGGGACCGTCGCACTAAAGACTCGGATTGTGATCCAGTTTAGTTAATCAAGATTGACATGGGAAGATTACCTTGCTACTTTTTTGAATCAGTTGCATTTTACCACCAGTTTTAGGAACTATGGTGCTGAGATGTAGAACACGATTAGTGCACCAGTTTAAAGGCGTTCTGGGAGTGGGTAGTCAATGTGAAAAAACGCTCAACGGTTGGAATGTGCAGGTGTCAAAATGTCCATACGGACCGGCTGTTAGTGTGGCAAAAAGTATGAACGTCAAAAAGTCCCAGTGTCAAAATGTACATTATTACCATGGTTACAATGGTTTAGTGACAAATGGTACACATCACAAAATAGTACAACAAAAGGTGTGATAGATAAAATGATCAACTGATATATTGTGCTCATGATTAAATTAATAAAATTAAATGTCAAAATGTTCAATGTTCTTGTAGTCCAGTCAATAAAGTTTTTTTGGTCATTTTTACCTTGATGCATTTAAACACGTGTTCACGTTAGCTATTATACAATAAGACGCTTGTTCGAATAAACCCGAAGACATTTTAACTTCAGATCATTTTAACCATTGCTTATTTCGACGTTCATACTTTTTGCCACACTAACAGCCGGTCCGTATGGACATTTTGACACTTGCATATTCCAACCGTTGAGCGTTTTTTAACATTGACTACCCACTCCCAGAATGGTTTAAAGTATGGCAACGATTGAGATTCTGCGCTTTTGATCTTACGCCCGTATTCACAAACATTACTACGAGGTCTCACAGTGCGCGTGGACGCACAGGGTGACACACGAACCAATCACAGAGCTCTATTCAACGCTGTGCGTTCAATTTGCTGATTTACTTAAGCAAGCATCGTTTGTGAATACGGGCGTTATGCTCCTAAAGGCCATAGAACGTGCTGTACTCGGAGATTTTTGAAAATACAATTCCACAAGAACACTGGATTAGCAAGCTGAAGTGGCAGTAGACTGATCTTAAGGGTCGAAGAACTGACAGCCGCTAGGGTAAACGAATTCTTGAGTGGACGCCCTCGATCCAGCTAGAGGTGGAATGGCATCTTTCGAATATTCAAGGCAGATATTGGATGCGACAATTCGAAAATAGGGTAAACAGCGCATATAGACGGAGTCCTATGTCCAGCAGTGGAATGTTAAAGACTCGTGCTGATGACGATGATGATGATAAAGATTTTTAACTGCTTCACCAATCCATTCTGTTTTGAATTGGTAACAAATCATCGTCTAAATGGTTCAGCAGTGGTGACACTGAGCCGGCCCGTTGTAGGGTAGGCAAAGCTGATGTTCGCCGTAAGCTCATGTAAGCTCTCATACAAACATCGCAGTGAAATACGCATGCATACAGGCAGTAATCTACGTTCAAAGCTCCAATTCCATTCATTAAAGTTAGGTAAATCGTAAGCAGGTGTATGGAAATTACAAATCGATCTATTTCATGTAGCCTGCATTCTGTATCACTGAGGGTAATGCCATTGAAAATAGCTAAATGTATGAACCATTTTAAAGTTATGTAAGGTCTTACCTACTTATTTAGGTCACTGATTTCATTGACTGACTGACTCACTCACTCATCACAAAATCTCAGAAATGACATGTGCTTCAGAGTCTCAAATTTTGCCATGTTCCTTTTAGAACGTAGGTGCTCGCTAAGAACGGAATTTACGAAACTCCACCCATAAGAGGGTAAAACGGGATCCACGCGAACGAAGTTGCGGGCGGCCGCTGGTACCTATTAAATAGTGTGTGCTTGCCAAAAATATTAACAATTTTATCATTGAGTGAAAAAAAGTGCAAATATTTCTTACAAGATTCTTTTAACTAACTAAATACATTTAGTATTTCTCAGAACCACTAGAAAAAGTCTGAATAGCAAGTTAATTGTCTGCAAGTAATTTCGTTATTGAACGAAACGTTCGTTCGTTGTCGGGACACCTGTACCTCTAGTAGGAAAAACTTTCGAGTTCGTTTCGTTGCGTATTCAAAGTGTCATCGAAAAATTTTGTATGTAAAATTAAACAGCGCCCCCTAGGGCGGCTATAATATAGGGGGCGCTGTTTAATTTTTCATACAAAATTTTTCGATGACACTTTGAATACGCAACGAAACGAACTCGAAAGTTTTTCCTACTAGAGGTACANAGAAGGCTTACTACCTAATCATAGTCAGTTGACGTCAAAACATGTAGAACCACATCTAGTTTCTCCTTCTTGTCATCATCAATCTAATGACATTAGAGAGCTAGCTCGTGCCATCACTTCCTTAACCAACAAACCTAGACCATCTCAACTACCTATTTTTAGTGGAAAACCAGCTGACTGGATAGCTTTCAAACAGTCATACTATCATACCAGTCAGTCATGCTCTCTCACCGAAAATTTAGCACGGATTCAATCTTCCTGTACCTCTAGTAGGAAAAACTTTCGAGTTCGTTTCGTTGCGTATTCAAAGTGTCATCGAAAAATTTTGTATGAAAAATTAAACAGCGCCCCCTAGGGCGGCTATAATATAGGGGGCGCTGTTTAATTTTTCATACAAAATTTTTCGATGACACTTTGAATACGCAACGAAACGAACTCGAAAGTTTTTCCTACTAGAGGTACTGAACAACGAACGGGCGAAAGCCGAAAAAAGGTTTTTCTACAATTTCTTCCTTGACAACATTGACTCTAATATCCGATTGACTGCCCTGCATTAATTTATTTTAATCTTGCAATTTATTTAACTGACATTTATGATTTTGACATTTAATTTGCTCATTATTACTTTTCTTTAACATAATATTATACTTAAAATCACGCTTTAACATTTGTATGCCGACAAGGCTGATCACGGCTTGAACACATACCTATCTTGTTTGTACATCATACTGCTTACCTGTGTTTCACAAATAAATTATTTGAATTGAATTTGAATTGAAAAGGTTAATTTAGATATAATTTAATCAGCCTGTTTTCCATTACCATTCTCTTTTATTTATTCGATTCATTAGCGTGAGGTGGGGACACCGACAATACAGCTTTTATTGTGCCTAATCATGTTGTGAAAAGGAGATCCTTATTTATGTATTTTGTTTTTTGTATGAGTGTCGATTTGATTTCATTGGATTACATAGGATAAGCCGATTTTGCAGAGGCATGATAAAGAAAATCGCTTTGAATATGTTAGGTCTCAAATTCAATTTCTGGTGGAAATAATTTGGAAAAAATGTGTTCCAAGTTCACTAGTACCTACCAGGTGTCTGAGTATTCTTAAAGTACTATTATTTATCTTTCAAGTAATTTATTATCTTAAACAATGTCCAAAGCCGATGAAAAAATATTCTTACAGGTAACATTTTTCAACAAAAATATCCCATCCGAAAAATGTAGGTAAGTAACGTGCATGTAAACCAATGCATATAAAACGTCCGTAACATAGTCATCAAACATCCAAATATCGCTGTAACCATGGCAACAGACAAATGAACGACGCCGTCACAATGAACCGACACCGATGCTACAGATGCCGCGCTCGCGCCGCGTGCGCCCGCGCCGCCTCCCCTCGCTCCCCAGTCCCCTCTTCAACCCAGTACTCGCCGCGACGCGAAAGCGATCGCGCGTCTTGTCGTTCTACTCGCGCGCGTAATACGCAACCGCTGCGTATGTTTTAAATGTGCTATCATGTGCCTATTGGTGCTTCATCAGCAATATCACGAGTTCAGCACCGAACAAGAAGTTTCCCCTGTAAGGTAGGTACCAAATTGGAGCGCGCGCGCGTCATTTGTTTTTATACGGTAGAAAAGCGCTTTAAATCTTTTGATTTGAATATTTTAAATGGAACACCACTGTTTATAAACCTGTGTTACATAGTATAGTACCATAATTAATTAGGGTAGGCATTGTAATGCGAGTACTAGGATTGTTTTTATATTATCGAGGCAAAATTTCAGCACGAACCAAAGGCGTAATGGAGCGTATAATAATCAAGCCACATTCGTTTCATACGAAAGTATTGTATATTTATTTTATCACTCTTATTACAGAGATGTAATAATCCTAAAGGCCCAATTGTCCTTAAGCAGTTGAAGGCAATGACTCTAATTTGTGCTTCAGACACGTAATTATAGTTTGTCAATATACACCTTCAGGCTATCACCTCTGCGACTAAATAAATCATTTATTTCGGTGCCAGTGGAGGCAATAACGAAACAATGTATAAATAAGGGTCACCATAAATGATAATACAACTAGGACCTTTAATTATTTATTTCGTTCGTTCGTTCGTTTCAGCCAAATGATGTCAACTGCTGGACAAAGGCTTTCCCATTTTTTCGTTTATTCATTTACCTCCTTACATTTTATTCGTTGCAAATTTTAGAACTTTTTCCTCTATCATAATTTTAAATAGAATCCAGTCATTATTCTGGTTTTACATACGTGATCTGTAGGTACATTTTTTGAAAAACCGCAGCAAAGTTCATGAAACCAAAAACTTGTCCCTACCCTTTTAAGATCGATAATTAAAATTTTAATTTAGTCCTGATTCCTGTTAGTCCACAGCTGGACTAAGCCTTTAACCTTTTCGTAACGATTCTGATTACCATTTTTGTGTAAGTTATGACCCTTATTATCTCCTCATAGTCTCATTCTGTTCATAACTTATTGTCACCCTACAAGACTTCATCGTTTTAATAGACAATTTAGCTTTATTTGCCACGTAGTGCTAGGCTAGAGTCTAGATAGGTATTGCCTATAATAAAAGTCAATATTCGCGTGTAAGAAATGTTAACCTCAATATTGAGGACACGCACCGAGCAATATTCGACTTTATTACGGCGATAGTAACTTAATAACAAAGTGAGGCATTTTAGTATTCGTTTCGTTTCAGCCGAAAGACGTCCACTGCTGGACAAAGGCCTTTTTAGTATAGATGAATCATATTTAGATAAACATTGTGGTCTCTGAAGGGGTTGTAATAGGTGTTACTCGGCCGTTTGGTGTAGTGGTTCGAAACGGACTACTATTCCGGAGGTAGCGGGTTCGATTCCCGCACAGTACAAACATTTGTGTGCATGAACATATTTGTTTGTATTGGACTGGGTATTTTCTATATATAATAAGTATGTATTTACAAAAAAAAAGTATTTTTAGTATGTTTATATCCGTTGTCTAGTACCCATAGTATAGTACAAGCTTTGCTTAGTTTGGGCACAGATAAAATGTCCAAGGATATTTATTTATTTATTTACTTTGCAATAAAAATTGTCAGAAAAATAGGTATCCCAACTAATATTATAAATGCGAAAGTAACTCTGTCTGTCTGTCTGTCTGTCTGTCTGTCTGTATGTCTGTTACGCTTTCCCGCTTAAACCTCCCAACCGATTTTGATGAAATTTGGCATAGAGATAGTTTGAGTCCCGGGAAAGAACATAGGATAGTTTTTATCCCGGTTTTTGAAACAGGGACGCGCGCGATAAAGTTTTTCTGTGACAGACAAAATTCCACGCGGGCGAAGCCGCGGGCGGAAAGCTAGTACTCCATAAATAAATTATTTATGTGTAAGTGGTAAGATAATCAAAGCGAGATTAATTCTGTTTATTGAGGCTTTCATAATTTTATTATTAATAAGTACAGGAATGTTATTAAACCACATATGAATAACAAGACAAAATAATTTTCAGCGTGTGTAACATAGCGGTAAAAAATGAGGTTATATAAATTGTAGAGGGAAATTGCTGGTTTCGACTTTTCAAGAAGAGAATAAGAAAGTCTAGTAATTTGAAGTAATTTGAAGGATGCATTCAGGACTTTAAAGACCATAAAGTAGCTGATCCATTTCGAACATAGTCGCTAAAAAACACAACCGCGCTATCAAAGTACAGTTAAAGAATCAGACCGAGCTGGGTGATGAAAAATTAATGAGAAAATAAACGCACAGCATCTGACGATGGTATAGACAGCCGACCAATTTATCGGGACCCCCATTTATACATGCAACCCGCATTTTAGGTGGGGAATGTGAATGAGAGCACGGGTCGCGAGGTTCTCTCAATCTGGTCAATAGACCATCATGAAATATTCATAGGAAGGCTCGTGGCACCCCGCGATCTCTTTTATTAGCATTTAAGACAAGTTTTGTAATGTAAGTCGAGGTTTCCTTTTATGTGGAAATATACGCCCGGTTTATTTTCGAGTAATGCCACTGATAATTTGAATTTGTTCGAACGGATTTGACAAGGGCTGAATAAACTTGTAACGGACTCCACGGAATGGCGGCGGATAACAAAATGGCCGACTGGTTCCGTATCGTAACACTGACGAAGTGTTTGTGTAATTTTCTGCTACGGTCCGATGGTGCTTCCTTTTCAAATGAAATAATAATACTCTTTTAAATGAAGGCAAAGTTTTTTTGCATAATTAAAACAAAGATGGGGTATTTTCATGTCCAATTATGCTCACACAGTTAAATATTATCGTGGTTTTAGGAATATTTTTTCAAACAATTTAAGTTACTTTACCATTTCAAGACCTTTCTTGGAAAACCTATCTTGATATTGCACAGATATTTGACCTATCGATTCTTAGAATATTGTATTAAACCAAATAGTGCGAAGTAACTGGATATTGGTGGTATTTCGCACAACGTCTCTAGCAAGGTGGAATGTAGCCGCAGTGGCCCAGTGGATGCGGCCAGAATTATGGCCAGTTGATTAACTCTAACAATTCAGTTGGACCGCAGCCCAATACATTTATCAGGTACTAACCGCCATGGTTTAGTATACAGGGTGGAGTAACACGTGAGGCACCGAAAGAGTGAGAGAGTCTGGAATGTTCTTATTTGGGATTCATTTGTTTTCTTTGCCATTTGTCTTGCATTCTGTTTGACTTATTTCTTACTTTTCGTGATGTTCTTTTGTTAAATTTGTAAGTCCTGCTAAGCTGAAACTGTTTTTGTTTTTATTAATTCAATTTGGGTAAATGAAATATTAAGACTTGCACAAATGCACTATGATATACAATATTTTCTATTATTTCTAAATTATTGGAGTCCTAGAATGATCGTTTTGTTACATTTTGTTAGTATATTTTTTAATAATACGAGTAAAAAGTAGTTTTAAGAATGTTAAATATGATGACAAATTGTTAGTAAATGACAAGATTTTCATCACAATACATAGGTACTCAGTCATTTACAAAGAAATAGTTACAATTTCTATTTTCTTCTACAGTCGAAGTAAACTTCATATTATTTCCAGTAAACTCGTCCAAAGATTCTCGCGGAATCTCAGTCGTTTCAACACAACAAAACAAGCGTTATGCCATCCCTTAATCCCGGAAACAAACTTGTGTTTCAATCCGAGCCATCGGTTCGTTAAATCCCTTCTTAAGACATCTAGAACGGTCCGCGCCACTTGGTGCTCGGATTTGCACCAATGTTGTTAATTTTGGGACATTCGGAATATTTATTAGGTGTGAATGTTACTGTCTGATTTGAATAATGACTTATCGAGGTAACGGAAAGGTAATGTGGAGTAAAATTGCGTATCGCATATATTTTTGCTATTTCTGTTTTTTTTTTTATGCTAGACAAGGCAGGTATTTGATCGCAATCGCACCTGGTGTTAAGTGAGATGCAGTCTAGGATGGTACATATCTGCCCTGTAAGTGCCTATTCACTCTCGCCTTGAAAACACCCGGATTATAGTGTTCAGGAAATACAGCAGCAGGCAGCGAATTTACCTAGAGTGTAAATGATTTATTCGGTTTTGAAGAATAAGTACTATTTTTCAAATATGCATCAGATTTTGATAGACTTTAAATGCATATTTGTATATACAAACGGAAGGCATTCGCTTTACAAAACATCTAATTAATTTCTACCCGCAGCGGCAAGTCCGTAGTATTTACTCAATCAAAACATTTTCTAAGTATGAAAATATTCTGCAATCATCTTTATTTAATATCAAAAACACGAATGTGAATTCACTGTCTGTTCAAATAAACTTAACTTAAATTCCTTTTAATAAAATTAATTGAGCTACAAATCGCTCTATTTTCCTAGGCCGCATTCCAAAATTCATTCAAATTAGATCAACAGTTTGGGCGAGAAATGTAACGTAATTTCCTCATTTATATTATTAATCTGGGTGTGTACTCACATACAGTGATCCCACGTTGAAAATCAAATCAATGACAGCCATTCTATCCGATAATCTGATTAGGCATTCAGGGGTGTTCCACAAAATGTATCGGCTCACCCAAAATCCTCGGTCATGGTGAATAATAGAGGTGGACAGCTGAATAAAATGATATCCATTTGCAGAGTCAGCTCTTTAGCCTTATAACGTAAGTGCGCCTATTAACGACCCCCCAAAATTTGTATCCTATTACCGCCCTATTTTTCTTTCTTTCATAAAAGACATAATAACAGGTTCCAGAAAACACGTTACTTAAAAAATATCTAGATATGTTTATTGACGTTCAAAACGATTAAAGTTTGTGTTCGTAAATAACCAGTAAACGGAGTTATTTCATATTAAATGGGACGCGCCCGCAACAGACGCACTTTTCATACTGACGCGCTCCCAGCTACTTAAGGTGCACCTTGTTATTAATTAGCGATTTTAACATGTCACAAATGAGTATACCAACATGTTTTTGCATAACAATATTAATTCGTACTTTAGTTTCCTTAATAAACCCTCAATATAGCCCTCTCGCTGTATTTATGTGGCTTAAATACAATTTTAAATAAGGGCGGTAATAGAAACACTTTTCATAATTTGGTTTCTAATACCGACCCATGGCGTTGTAAGAATTTTGATTAAGTTTCTTATTTTAGTATTTATATCTTTAATTACGCATTTAACCTCCACTTTGTTGTCTTGATCGATTCATAAGAATATTTCACATAATTAAATCAATTAACGCCATACATTAATTGTCATAGGTTTGGCATAAAACTGCAATGAACATTAAAGAATATCTCTAATAATGTATGACAATAGATTTTATAAAAACCTGTTAAATTCTAATTAGTACTTATTTGATATAAAATAAAACCTAATAGAAATGATACTTCACTGATCACGTCTTCGTTAAAGTTGATATTTTAGCTGGTTACTGATTTTTTTTACGGTCGGTAATAGAATAAAGTAATATTCATACTTAATTCTATTACCGCCTCATAATTATAACGCCACCTGCGAAGACTTATAAGCCTGTATTTTGTATATAACTAACATTTATGACATGACACCTAACCAATCATGCGTTATCACAACTACTATGTAACTTTTTAAGATCTTTTGGATTAATAAAAAAAAATTAAAATAATTATATAGACATTGTCCAATTGTCCATAGTTTAAATTAAAATACACAATTACACACAATTAAAATCAAAAACATCAGTCAAAAACGAAAGTCAAATTAAAAATAAAATATTAAATGCAAATTATTTTTTATTAAAAACTCAAATATACATAGTTTAAATAATGACCCCCACTACTCACTAGAAGACCTGGTATCGCGTAATCAAGTATAATTGAGGAATTTATTATTCTACTATTTCTGCTTGATTATTTATTTATTTTCGAGAAGCGTGCCTTTTCTCTTTTAACAATAAAAAAAAATAACTTGAAAAAAAAAAAAAAAATTAACTAAAACTAAAAGCAAAACAAATTTAACTTGAAAAAATCAAGTGGTTCCCGAGCCTATGAGCGGGAATCGAACCCGTGCCTCTTGGAATATACCCAATTGAAGAGCAATATTCTTAGCGGTCGGTAATAGAAACAAAAAAAACGTTAATAGAAACACACCTCGTCTATAGGTCGGTAATAGAAACAACTGCTTATTCAGATTAAATTGCTATTTATTAATTATTGTGTGATTGAATACTCATTGTTACTACTTGAATTCAAAGATTACTTCATCATTGTTATAAATAAATTAAAGTGTCTTTTCTATCACCACGTCTTATATCTAATTTTCTAACGTTTATCCGAAGTCAGCTTAAACTGGCGGTAATAGGCGCATTTACGTTATTATACGTTGCTTTTTGTTTTTATTCAACGTTACGAAGAAATATAAAAAAATATTCCATCATTCAAAATGCAATTGCTGGCATTGATTTCCTCAGCGTAAATTAGATAGTGATATACAAAGTGGGCAGGCCTCCCACTAGATGGACCGACGATCTGGTGAAGGTCGCAGGAGGTGCCTGGATGCAAGCGGATCAGGACCGGTCTTTGTGGAAATCCTTGGGGGAGGTCCTTGTCCAGCACGTTTACGTCTTTCGGCTGAAACGAACGAACGAACCCAAAGTAGGTAGCCAAAAAGTTCGAAACACGTCTTTGTTACTGGAATAGGGTTGTATTGGCGTTGTTATTTGACGCTGGTTACAGTAGACCAGTGTTTTTCAACCTGTGGATCGCGACCCCCTGGGGGGTTGCCAAGCCTCTTTAGGGGGGTCGCGAGAGGTCGTAAAAACTACCTCAGTAAAAAAACAGTAATATTATAAATGAAGATTTATTCGAAATCTAATTATGCAAATGCATAAATGGTAGGTATATGGATTTAAATGTTCGATTCCTACAACATATTTGTAACATTAAAAATGCATGAAAAAAAAAAGCAAGAGGTCGGGGGGATTGATATTTTTTCAAACTAGCGGGGTCACGTCATGAAAAACGTTGAAACACACTGCAGTAGACTATTAGACTGTACAAGTTGTAAAATAAAACTAATTGCAACTATAAAAGATGCTATAATTTTTAGTTTGAAGTGCTGTTTTCCATACAATGTTTGAGTCACAGCTATAATAATATTTAATGGGGTGCAACAGTTAAATGTAAACTTTATCAACAGAGTGTCTGACATTTAGAGACAGTAATCAGCATAATTTGGTATAAACGAGTTAGTAACTTGCTTAAAATTAATTACATGACTATTACTACTCATAAACACATTTACATCTGCATTGTGACACTGCAAACTTTGTACATCGTGTCACAAAAACGGCACGAATACGCTTCTCGCATTTCTAAATCACTTTTTCCTTTGCGACATCAATACGAATAGGAGATGAAATGTGAAAAATCTGAAGGTATTTGTGAAAGCACGCATGAGCGAGCCGTGCAGCGCCAGCTTTGCATAATCACAGTAATTTCTACGGGACTCGACCCGTTTGTAGCCTGACAAGATAAGCCAGGATGAAATAGCTTACGTCACACCATATAGCGAACTGCTTTCATGGTTTTTGAACTAAACCTTTTTTTAGATTGAATTTGAAGCGACGTTTGCCGAATGGTGAATGTGTCGAACTGGCCGACTCGTGATCGGGGGAACTTAGGTTCGATCCCCGCCTCCGCTCGAGTATTATTGTCACCCACTCGTAACACAAGCATTTTAGCTTTAAGGAGGGGTTAACGGGAGAGGTTAACGGGACTATTTGTAATAGTGGAAACCAAACGACATGATTAACGACGACGACGACTAAGTTATTTACCAGAGGCAATGGGGGATTTGGCTTACACTTTTCACGCTAGCCAGACAGGTTGGGGATGTTCGCATATTTCTTCCTTAGTAACTTCTACGACAACCACGTGACGAATGGAAAATGCAATTGAGCTTATTTTGTGTACTTTTCCACACTTAATACCTTAAGTTTACACACTATTTAGTGAACGTGTAATTTTTTTTGCACTGAAAATATTTGTGTATTCTAAAAATAAACGATAGCTGGCTGGTTACCTTTGACCTGTGGTTTTTCTACGAGCCGTCGCACATTATGTTTTTCTTAGTCTTTTATTGAAATTTTCTCCTGAAACGGCGGTGAATATAAATATTTCAACGTGCGAAATACTCTCTTACTATTTTTCTTGTTTTAAGAAGCGACATTACTTAATACAGTCCATGAATACATTGTGTAACTGGTATTGTTGAGTAAATTTGATATTTTTGATGTCGAGAATACTTTAGTTATTCAACTTTGGTCTCAATATTACAAATAATAGACAAATCTTACTTTTCTACACTAATATTATAAAGAGGAAAACTTTGTTTGTTTGACATGCTATGTCCTCACCCTCCTCGTAGGGTTTCAAGTTGTGGCCTATGCCGCCTTGGCCGCCGATAAATGTTTTGCTCGTCGCCATTTTTGTCTAGCGTATCAAGAAGGAAGAATCTCGGATACACATCCTGAATAATGCTTTTAAACTAGCTACGTTTGGATACGCGCTTATAATAACAAATTAAATACCGATATAAAATAACGATACATAACATTGCTCATTCAAAGAGAGAGAAAGAGACGAAACAAGCCAAATATATCGAAATCATTTTGCGGAGTATGACCTCTACCGCGACTTCACCTATTTTCGGAGCGCCATACTATTTGCTCACTTCCTCAGTGCACCCAGTGCGCGGGCCTGTCAAACGATCCCGGCGCATTGTCATCGCACCCACTATCGGGATCTTTTGCATAATATGTCGTCGCTGCTTTTAAGCTACTAAACCGAGTCAATATCAAAGGTGCTTGTGATTGAAATTAGGTTATCAGTTTTCAGAATTTTCGGTGTTGAAAATTTATAAAAACAAACCATTATATTTTAAAGATTCAAATTCTGGTCCATTACCTACGAATATCTAAGGTAAGAGAGAAACCAAACTAAACTGAAATATTTCTTTTGACTCAATTGTCTCTTTTGAACAAAATTTTAACGCCACAAAAACTGTAAGATCTTGACTTAACTCTGGATCTTTGTAAAAATTAACAAAGCAGAAAAGTACGCGAAGGTTCACTTGAAGAGGTAGCTTGTTGTGCCCCCTGCGTTGACAGACCAACGGCTAACGTGCTCGTTCAATTTACTTTCCCGTGCGCTAAATTATTCTAGCTCTCGTTACACGTGTTGTTCTTGGCCACTATTAATAAGCCAACTCTCATTTGTTGATAGCTCGAAATTCTGTATTATTTACAATGAAATTACGAGGAAAATAAGTTTTTTCTAAAAAAAGTAGGACTTATTACCCGATTATTGTCATATGCACCGATAAAGTTGTGCGATCATTTATTTTCGTGACACACTGAAAGTGATATATTCGTAGCACACAAATAAAAATTTTCATTGAATTTAGTAGGAACTTATAAACAGCAGGTATTTTCTTACAGCTGTATGTAGGTTATTTTGTTGCACAAAGTTCTAGCAATGGAGTAAATTATAATCAGTACCTACTTGAATCTCAGTGTGAGGTTAACAAAAAAATGAAATAATAACATACGAGTTGGAAGGCGGGTTTGCGTTGTTGGGGCGAGCAGAGCGCGGGCGCGGGAGCGGCGCGTGCGTCGGGCGGGCGCGGCCGACTGGCGAGCCGCGGAGCGCGCGCCTGGCTCGCTAATTGACGCCTCGCAGCTCTGACGACTGCAGCAACACTTCTCGAGTCAGGTCCTTGGTTCGACTCCCTGATGACATATACCTATTAACCGGTGAAGAAATCATTAAAGTGGTGAAATTGCAAGACGTTGTCAATTTTTGAAAATAAATTAAGCTAAGCTTTTTTAATATTATTAATATTTTATGAAAAAAGAAATTAAAATTATAATAATTCACGGGTGCACGTGCTACGTACAAAATGCTAAGGCTTATTCACGCACCATAATCATTTTTCATGTTATAAACAAAGTCAATAAAGTTACCGATTAATTTCCGCGAAAAATGAACTAATTAAAACACCTACTACACTGATTGCTGAATGTATAAAAGTAGGTCACTGACAGACTCAATCACTCACTCATCACGAAATCTCAGAAACTATAGGTACAAGTGCTAGGAGTCTCAAATTTTGCATGGCGGTTCATTTAAATTAGTACGTAGGTACTTACTAAGACGGGATTTTGCAAAATTCAACCCCTAAGGGGGTAAAAATGGGGTTGGAAGTTTGTATTAAAGTCCACTGTTTTTGAAGTGTAGTAGTAGGGGCACCTACTATCGGGATGAATTCACGTTTGATAGAGTCATATTCAATTAATCATACGCCTAGACTAGTTGATATTAAGCTAAGGTATTAACATCAGTTTTTACTAAAAAACTTTTTAGATAATAACTTAGTGCATGTAAAAAATAGAAAAAAAGTTTGCTAGTTTTTTTGTAACATTGAAAAATTTAAGATAAAGCATCATTTTTATTGTATTTTTTTCTTTTGAAGTGTCTCTTACAGATTTTAATGGGAGCTTTTGATAAATTTGTTGATGTCTACTTATTACCTACTCCTCTACTCGTAGCTGTCGAATGAATTCACTTTTATGCTTGTAGGCCCTGCACTTCGGTAGATGNTGTTTATTTAAGTTTCCTTTGTTTTTCTGGTCCCTATTCATAATCAAATTGTAATAAACATTTCATGTAAGTATTATTTATTTACTAAAAATGTTTGGTGTTTTCTATGTAATGTGTTTGTATTAAAAAAAAATAGTTTATGTAAGTTTATACCTATACTTTTTCTGGTAGGTATCTACCCATAGTAAAAGCTTTGCTTAGTTTGGGACTACATAAATGCAGTGTAAAAATTGTCCAAGGATATTTGTTTATTATTTATTTCTGATTCAAAGAGAACAAACACTTCTCTTCACATGATTTAGCAAACAATACTGCAGGACACTGTATATTAAATTAGTTATTTACAAAATGGAAATTCTTATTTGCCTTATCTATTACCTACACATACTATGATTATGTCTGTAGCACTTTTAGCCCTATATGTTTGTAATTACAGTAAATAAACTGCAATAATTAAAACATTCTCAGCACTTGCCATAATTATGTTTGTCTGGAAGTGCTGGTAGGGCCCAAAATATAAGGAGACGTCATGTAAAGTGATAAGGGCTCTTTTCTTTTTTTATTATTTTCTATAATAATATTTTGACGTTCATAAGTGCCACTTGTGGTCTAACTGAATAAATATTTTTGATTTTGATTAATTTCCAGCTTAAAACAAAAGACGGAAGGCCGCACGTGGTGTGTTACGTCTGCTACCATTTATTGAGCAAGTGTCACAAATTCATTGAAAGTGCCGTTAAAACTGACAGAGTTCTTCAACGACTATGTAGCAGTGGTATACAGGTATATTTTAATAATTGTTTTACGAATAGTCCGTTTAATGGATTATTCCACTTTGTTCATCTGGGTGAAGAAACTTCCACAATGAAAAAAAACTAAATGTGACGCCAGTTATATAAAACAACTGCATTCAAAGATTTTAGAATTTTTTTCGAAAATTCACTACCATATCATAAAATTTTCTGTACATAATTAAAATAATTTAAGATCCTTTCATTTGATTTATCAAGTTTGTTAGAGAGATTTTATCCTTATACTTAACCCTAACGATCGATGTAATAAAAATATAGGATGTTGTTAGCGACGTCAGGCACTCAGGCCTGTTCATCTCAGCGAGTTTACATCGAAAACAAAACACGCACGATGGCCCACCTACAGGATACTATTCGACAAGGCCTCACATACGAGCGAACATTGACTCATGCACGTGTATTCTTGTGTATGATGGAAGACAATAAAGATAATGGTGTCTAAATACTGTGCAGTATTTAACTGCCTAAATAATAATAAAAACACAGAATGTACTTTTTTAAGTTGCATCAAGACACTGAGAGGTAAATAAAGTAGGTAATGTTATTCATGATAATTCATGCTAAATTATGTATTTCCTCCGCCATTTTCTGCAGTTTGGCACCTCACGTCACATCATTTTACCGAAGTCAGCCCTATAGTTCGGCGCAGTGCCGATCACTGACGTTTGTCAACAAAATGGTGCTTGACTCTTGAGACAGGCTAAATTACACCATATTGTTAATGACATTGAGCAAACATTTTTTTAAATACCTTCGCGAAGTAAAACTTCTGTACGTAGTACTTATTATTATTCTGTGGCGACGTCAAGAAGAATCAAGATTAATGTTAGCAGCATCATGTCGAATAGTTCAAATTAGCTAATTAATCTGTTTTGTAATTAAGAAAATGAACATGAAATTTTCGCCAAAAAGNACCAGTAATTACACTTATCATTTTTAATGATACCTATGTCAAGAAATAAAGATTTTACATTGGTTTCATTGAATTTGAGCAATTTTATATTTTTTGTTTATTTAGAAAGAGCGAGTCTGCCCACAGAGAGCGAGATAGTGATACTTAGTTTGTGCTTCAAGTAGGTATTCGGAGTGTGGCCTCCATTTTTATCTGTAGCTTCATGATAGGACAGTTCAGTATTTTGGAACTATAGTCTTAAAATGACTTTACCTATACACCCACGAAGTTTGTCTAACCTTCCGCCAAACACCCTGTATAATTTATGCGTATAGATGACCCACGCTGAACTGTCCCACCAAACTCAATGACAGGGGAGCGCTACCATCGTTCAACTATATGGTTTCCAACATGGCAAAAATCGGAATCAGCGATCCGGTATTGACAGTGGCGCCCCACTGTCAATGTCATGGATAGGACAGTTCAGTATTTTGGAACTATATGATTGCCGCTGGATATAATTTTAAATCTATGGTGATCTTTTTTGTTTTCAATAAGTGTTTGTCTCATATTTAAAAATAAATTTGATTTAAAAAATAATTAATGTTGTCTTGATTGTACTTTGGCTATATTGAGAATCTGCTATTTTGATAATCTGATATTTTAAGAATCTGATATTTTGAGAATCTGATATTATGCGAATAAAGGGTACGAAGTCGCGGACACAGCAGACACAGCTAGTATGATAATAAAGTCTTGAAACCTGTATATTTTAAAGTATATGGGAAGCCTCTATCTTTATTTTAATAAATCTACTATATAAAAATAAGTCGGGTTTTCCTCCCTGACGCTATAACTCCAGAACGCACGAACCGATTTCCACGGTTTTGCATTCGTTGGAAAGGTCTCGGGCTCCGTGAGGTTTATAGTAAAGAAAATTCAAGAAAATTTAACAAACGAAATTCCCCGCGGACGGAAAGCTAGTAGTTGCTAAATCTACACCACAATACAAAATGGCCGCCTAAAACAGGCCCAAGAGCTTCTGAAGTCTGATCATCAGAAACTCGTTAACGGCCATCCGTCAACTGAAACTGTATCCTGCATACTATAATAGAAGCTTTTTACAAATAATGCGGTTAAAACATGAAAATCCGTATTTATTTATTACCTACTTAAATATCTACTTATTTACTACTAGCGACCCGCCCCGGCTTCGCAGTGGTGCTATGCATTGCAATATCCTGTTGTAACTAAGCTTTAAGTTTACTAAGATACCTGCATGCCAAATTTCAAGCGTCTAACTTAAGCGGTTTAGATTTTTCATACAAAAGGATTTTCCCGCTAATTCCTGTTCCCGTGGGAATTCCTGAGCATACTATAACCTGCCCAGGAGTACGAAGAATAATTGTACCAAGCTTAAAAGTCGTCGAGTAGTTTTTGTTTCTGGAACATACAGACAGACAGACAGACGGACAAAAATTTAACTGATTGCATTTTTGGCATCAGTATCGATCACTAATCACCCCTTGNGATCAAAAGTGCAAGACAATGAATTAATTTTTCCTTCTTCTCTGCAATTTCTTAAAATTTTCGTACTTTTAAACTAGTTTGTTGAATTTTAATCTTTTCTTTTGATAGCTCAACTATCCCTTGTGATAAGGAAAAAAACTAGATTGAAAAGTATCCTCATTTGTAGAAATGGCATGAAAAAAAGTAATCGCAGGTGGCAATTTTCTAAAAATGCACATAAACTTAAAAATCTTGAAAACGGTGATATTTTTACTGGGGTCAAAAATGGACGTTAGGGAGATCATGGCGAGGCCTATCGATGGTTACAGGGTTATCCATTGTTTTTGGGACACCCTGTATGTATTTGTTCTTAATGGCTATAATAAACATGGGTAGATGTTACATACCAAAGATAAAGTTATGAATTGATACTAGTTCTCTTATTTATACCCTAAAAACTAAAATGAAGACTCGTCTTACGATCAAAAAATTTACTTACTAACAAACGAAAATGATGCAATTTGGTTAAGCGTTGTAATACAACCAATCGACAAATATCGACAGCAAAAAAGCGGCTAAAACTTCCAGTTTCCCACCAAACTCCGTGGACACTATCTGGCAAAACATTAGTACTGATTAATCAACAGATAATGCCTCAAGTTAGTACGGTTGTAAACAATCAGCGATTGCCATCCTTTGCCGATACTAATGGTTAATAAATCCCAGAGTCGTAAGATTTACAATTTCCGCGGTATGAATGTAAGGAGCGGTGCGCACTGGCGAAGGAATGGTGAAGGTAGTGTTATAAAAACAGGTTATGAATAATTGTTGCTTTTTTGCAGTTAAAAATAATAACTACTTTGGCTACAACAAAAACAGGTAAAGGTAGCAGAAAGGCACTGGATGCAGGCCGCTACCAACCGGGCGATGTGGAAACCATTGGAGGAGGCATATGTTCAGCAGTGGATGTCTTGTGGTTGAAATGATGATGATGTTGATAGTACAAGAATCTAGAGTTCTTTACTTTTATAAGTCTATACCATGTTGTTTACTGCTTCGGATTCTGATAAAATAGAATGCCCAATAATTTAGACTATGTTAGCGTTTTGGTCTGCAAGTGCAGATGATAACAGCATAATGACTTTTCAAAGTTTCAGCAAATCAGATTTTCGGTTTAGTTAGATTGATTTTTGAACCGATATAATCTATTTAAACACCGTGGCATCTTATGCGATTGTATTAAGTCCTATTACGTAACAACATTTATATTCTGATGCGGTATTTATGGTGTTACTGATTCAGAGTACAGTAATCAATTTTTAGTCCCTGTTCCCACAGTTGCAGGAACGGCAATTGCGGATAGACCTTGTAAGTCATATTTCAAATATTATCTCCGCTCCGCTACCGTCGATGTAGACCCGCCCTAACACGGCAGGGGGTAGGAAATGAGGGGGGGAATGTTTGGAGCCCACTAATCGGAAAACTTGCTGATTCGGGAGCGGCTCTTAATATATTACTGTCGGACATAATGATACAGAAACGCACTTCGCCTGTATTTTCGGGAGGTGTTAATTGATAGGTGAAATCACTTTAATCGTGCGTGAACGTATGTAATATTAACGGTAAATATAATACGTGTTTGCGGTATTTTGGTAAAAGTTTACGGGATATAATGTGTTGCCTTTGCTTATGAAAAAGTGATTTTTGGTAAAGTACTTAATAGGTATGTAAGTAGGATAATATACTCGTATCAAAATGTAGTTAAACTATTTACCTGACTGCGCCAGAAGGAGGGTTATTAGATTCTGAGACAACTGATTTCAGATTTTAAACTTTCGCGTTCCAATTCAACTAAAATAGTAAAACACGGACGACGCCGCGAACCGCCAGTCTGCTTGTGACCACGGTTGTAGCATCGCAGCCGAAACGTCAAGCCGTGAGTACATAATGTAACTCATTAATAAACGTCGCGTTAAGACCCGTGTCTTACTATTTTAACTGATTTCAGGTTTTAGACTTATTACTTACACGATGTTTAGCTCAAAGTGTAGCGATCTGTACGTGTACACAAACATTTTAATTTCTTTGTAACATATTACAGTCACAGCTCAATATAATCACACGTACAATCGTGTACAACCGTATAATGGCCGACAGCGCTCCATTCCGATGTTTTGTTTTAATTAGACAATGCAATTAACATTTAGCTAATTGCCGAGTAAATTATACCTATTCGCATTGAAATGGCGTGTCTGGTTCGCGTGCATTTTGAATACGCTGTCTTTGGAATTAATAGCTTTGCTTTGATAAATGTACCGGCGTGCTGGAGGGATTAGGGACTCTATGTCAGTTGTAATAAGGTAGATAAGCATGTAGGAGTGAATGTACAAGTAGGCTCACCACGAATTTAGTTTTCGGGCCTACGAATATTATTTATGGACAAAGTTTGATGGCTGTGAAGGCTGACAGCGCCCTACCGAAGGTGATGGCCCGAATTGGGTGCAGATTATAACGAATGCGGTGTTTTATTTCGGAACTATTATTCATTGTGTCGCTGCACCTATCATGGAGTGTGTCACGTGATAAGTATTTTTTTTACTAAAATATAGTCTAAATAACTTTTGTAACTCATATAAAAATGTTCGCGATAGTACCCGTGTTTCTCTATTTTAATTAAAATGTAGTCGTAGGTATAATACTTTTAATACAGTGAAAAGAATAAAAAATATTCACCAAACAATTTAAATAATTTCTTACTAGTACAGAAACGAATACCTAGAAGATGGAATATAAAATATAACAGTAAAAAAATATTGTAGGCTTATCAAATATCTGCTCCAAATAAGAAAATAAATTCCACAAAATTCACCATTCTACTAAACATTTCAAATAGTTCTCTGGAAAAATGATATTCCACCGACGTCGCCTCATATTTAAATACGTAAAATAGTCAGAAAACATCTCGCCATGGCGTCTACCATTACAACATTTACGAGAATATGGCCTCCAAGTGAATGTAGTCCGGATTGGACGAGCAGGGGACATATTTTATCTCGTGAATAGTAATATTATGTACCGTTTTGTAAATGTGCACACTGGCTCACCGTCACACCAAGCGTCTCACTGCGGCACGTCCGTACTCGCCGGCGTCTGCCGTACGACTGACTCGTCCCACTCGTAACGACGTCACGTGACTGCCTATCACTTGTGTACGTGAGACAGCGTATTGTATCTATCTAGTACGTAGATACAAACACTACANGACACGTATTTTCATTTCCCAGTAAGGCACATTGACCATTATAAAACCTAGTATGTTCATGCACTTACTAGGTTTCGAAATGGTTTATGTTACTTACTGGTTTTTTAAAATGGTCGAATTGGGTTTGTGGTGTAGTTACTAGGTTTGGAGTCCCTTGCCTTTTAGGCTTCTAGTTGTTTGATCGCAATTTCTGTCTTTGTATTCGGTAGGTACCTTAATATTATGTAGCTTTATGATAAAAAACGAAAATCTGAAAACATGTCCCTTACTAGGTTCTTAAATGGTTCAGCCGAGCACTTTGACAACGTGTGACTGCGGTTTTCCAAACATGAAAATTACTATGCAACTACATTGGCAACTTCGTTCAGTTCAGTATTCTGAAAATCTTGTTTTATTCTTTTTCAGCGTCGTTTTTTGTCGTAGTTGTTTTTATTTTTAGCTTGATACAGATTAAGCCTCTTAACAGATTTGAATGTTTGGCTGTGTCCAACTCAATCTAGCTTAGATAGAGCAGAGATGCTTTACATGGAAACATGGAACGTTTGACTTCGCTCCTTCAAAGCGATTTCGGATTCGGATTTTCGGATACGCCCATGCCAAGGTTTTTACCACTATTTGACTTACATTCTGCTGAGCAGCGGCGCTGGGACTGAGGTCTCTCCCCGGCGGCGGGCTGTGGCGGTGTCTCTCCACCTTGTTCCTCTCGGCCGCCACCAACTCCAAGGCCTTCGCTTCTGCTGCCCCCACCGCTCGTTGGAGCTCCACCAGGGCTTGGCGTTTCACCTATTAACAAGAAAAAGTATACTTTTAAACGGTGTCGTTCAATATTAGTTTGTTCGTTTCAACCGAATAACGTCCATTGTTCGCAGCAACTGGTCCGTCCGAAAACGTACATCAAAATCTCTTCAATTTGTACCAAGTAACTTAAGATTTCGTCATTCTCCTGACCAGCTATGCCCGTCTTTGTATTTTCAGTTTCATCTTGGTTTCTTCCATGGTTCTTTCGCTATGTGTGAGAAGGATGGTGATCAGAAAATGTCCTTTGTTAATCTGTGTTCTTATGGGGTACCGTTACGGAACTGACTGATCTATCAGTGCACAACTCAAACCACTGAACAGATTGCGGTGAAAGGCACGCCGATATAGTTATTATGACAAATGAAACGAGGGTTTAAAGTTTAACGCCAGAAAAGCTGCGGGAAAAATCTGATCTCGTTATTAGCTCAATAATAAATGAGTAGATACCTCACCTGATTGACGGCGTCCTCGGCGCGCCGGCGCACCTCAGCCACGCGCTCCTCCGTCTGGCGCACGGCCGCCGCCATGATCTCGCTGGCGGCCCTTTTGATGTCGTTGCTTTCTGTTGGTTCTACACCTGTCGAGTTGAAAATGGGGTGGTCTTGTAGTCCAAAAAGACTGTTGTTGATTAGGAATATCTTGTAATTAGGTGCGTTCTGATAAATGTTTATTTTTACCAATTCATTTATTGATTCATCATCAGATCATGTAGACTTCATTGCTAGAGCACGACCCTCTCTACTTTACTAGAGAAAAATGGAGAATTTATCTTTTAGCCGCTTTATAAAGTGTCTCACTTTAGGATAGTCCTTCCCGCTGGCGTGAAATCCATTAAATTGTAAATTTAGTTTAAGGTTCGATGGGGCTGTCGTGTCCTAATAGACAAAAGCCTCCAAATAAATAAAGATTAAAAAAAGGATAGTCTTACTCTACTCTGTTGGAACTGTTGAAAGCAAACGGCCAATTAAGCTAAATAAAATTATTTTCTATTGTAAAGAAAGACTTAAAGAAGCCCCCTACTAGGCGCTCCTCTTCACAACTTTGAGAATCTATGACCTATACAATAGTCGCGATCACCAACCTCTCTGCTGCAGTATAGCCAGCGCCCGTTTAGTCTTCTCCACCATGCTGAGGATGCAATTGAGCATGGTGTTGATGTTCTTCCACTCGTCATCGCCCTTCCCGCCAGGGGGCGCTGCGAGCGAGCGGGGCTCGGAGAATGACGCGTTCATTGATGACACGTCGCGGACTGAGATGCCCCCTATAAAAGACAGTTAAAAATAAGAATTATTTATTTTCTGCAAGACTTAATTGTTTTCAAATTAGGAAAGTTCGTCAAATTCTGTCCACTTTTGCGTAAGAATTAAAAAAGAAATCCTACTTTCTCCCTTTCCTTTGTTTTATAATAAATAATATACTATAGTAAATATGTAAATAACAAGTCAACAAAAAGACATCCCAGGAAAGAGCCCCCTGGAGACACATGATTAGGGGGCCGACCCCAAATAAAATGGGAATGGGCCAGGCAAAGAAGAGTAAATAAATAAACTAAAAATAGTAAATTAACTCCGTGATCTTATGTTTTATGCACAGCTATACAAAACTAAGTATTGCTCTAATAATTACAGAATAGTTAATGATTTGCTCATGTAGGTACTGGGTTTTCAATAATGTTCGGACATCACTAATCGTGTCTTTAGTACTAATTTTGAACCAAAAGTATTGTTTAGGGCCACTCCATTAAAAGTTTGAGAACCATAAAACACTAGCAACTCCACTCACCATCTCTACGTTCAAACGCGCTCTCCCCTTGAGTATGGTACGCGTGGTAAGGGGGCGCATAGTCGAACAGACTGGCGTTGCTTGGCAGGGGACAGAGGAAGGGTGAGGGGTTCAGAAACAGGCTGGAGGGGGGCGGCCGCTTCGCCATGGGGGCGTAGTCCTCGTGAGACCCGTTGGTTTGGGCGTCGTAGAACCTGGAAGAGAAGTTTGAGAATCAGTGGGGAAAATCACAATAGTAACAAACTTTATGCTACAAAGTTTTATTGTAATGTAAGATGGCGCACTGAGTCCTACATCGCGAATCGCGATGTGACATGTTTTTTTTATTCTATTTTTTCTCCTTCTGCCAATAGATGACAGTAGATTAAAAGTAAGTAGTATCACAGAATAATATAAGTATTTTTCACATGACCGTCCGAAAATAATAAGTAGGGTTTGGAACATCAGCCTTCGGTATTGATACCATAATAAATACTCGAAGTGCGAAATTTTAGCGCGCCTTCTATTCATAAAACTAACCTAACCTCTCATAACTAATTATCAACCAAAAAACAAACCTAACTTAAACAATATAAGTAGGCTTGTGTCATCAGCAGAAACCAATCGGCGAAGCCTTCAATGGAACGAATACCAGTTCAAAGAGTGGATTCAATTCAGAGCAAAGAACAAACGACTGAACAAATGAAGACAATGCCAAGTTTGGCCAAACACTGCGGAGGGTATTAATATTTATAGGTGGCGAAGGCAAAAGATTATGGCGGATGACACGGAAAGTTTCTCAAATCTTTATTTTTATTTAGACGTAATAAGTAATCTTAATGTAGAGCACAGAAGAATCATCGCAATTCGGAAGATTTAAGTATCTCAAATCAATAGTAAATTATGAGTATTTACTCAATACTTTACGTTGGATACTATAATATTTTTAACTTTACATGATATAAAAATCTAGTCTCTATTTATTAAACCAAAATTCGACAAAATTTATTTTGCACTCTAGGAGTATAATCACTCGTAAATAATCTGTGCTTCAAGCGTAAATGACTGACTGAATGTGAGTCGATTGAAGAAAGTAGTTAAAACTATTTGATGATGGTCTAATAATGCCATAAACTCTATCAATGCCATTTTAAATTATGTTAACCAATTTCTCTTGGCTCGAAGCTTTCCTCTCTTCACTTGGCCCACACACCAATCGATGCAGGTCTCCGCTGCAATCGCCGATATAAATTAATAATCCGAAGCTCCGCCCTCTCTGCAGCCAACAGGTCTTGGAATTAGTGTACAAAACTTTGCACAACATTTTACGTAACTTGGAATTATCAATCCTCATAAATACCGACAGTTGAGGTACCCGCTATTATTATTTTTGAAATTAGTAAAGGAGGAACCTCATTCAAAATTTTCAACATATAACTTACTCGTATGTCTATAGTGTAACATTAAATTTAGGTATACTAAAATCTGTTATACCTGGTAATCTATGTACGTTTTGGGAATGAGTGCATTAAAAAGGGTAGACTTAACAAATAAATAAATTCCACCAAAAATAAAACGCAAAATCAAGTGAGAAATCAAATAGGATACGTAGGTATTTAATGTTAGCAAATGATGTTATAATGTACATCCCTATTTAAAGAAAACGTATCAGTAGTAGTAGTTAGAATAGTTAGAATTCAATTACTAAACACAGTAGTAATTACCAACTATTTTGCAAAACAATCTTCGGAGTAAGATTAGCGCAGCGCCTGCCTTTCCGCAATAGCAATTAGTACAGCAGAAGTTAAATCACTAAGTAATTGCAAACCTCCAGGCGCTACACGGGACATGTGGTGCGTTGAACGCTTTGCGCAACTTCTGATTAATTGTGGGCATTTGGACCCAAAACTCGGAGTTAGAATCAAGAAACAATTTTCTCTTTGATATTGTTTAGAATAGGTAATTTTGGGTAAAGAATTTTGGTTGATGAGCGAACGATTTAATAACAGATTGAAACTGCGGATTTTCTTACGAATGTCTTAATTTGTTTCTCTTTTAGATTTTTCTTTCTTGCGTGTTGATTTACTTACTCAACTATAAACAGTTGTTGCTGTTTTTCAAGCTTAAGAAAAAAGTTGTTTAATGTTATAACCAAATACCACAAACTTTTTTAATTTAACAATAATAAATTAGAGTTCCTAAGAGTCTCACCAGATTGCGTTTTTCCATAACTCTCCCAAGTATTATATTCCGATCGGGCAGCAGCTGGCAGTGTCGTCTGTCAACGCTATTAACATTTATAGCGCCTGCCATGCGCCGCCAGCAAACTTCAGATCGCGATAATTGCTCGCACTAAACCGTCAGGCGCTCTTTAAAACGAGCCTCTAAATCGCTGAACGCAATCGTAAAGTCTACATCTCTCTTAAATCTGATACTTCATCGATTCTTTGAGACTTTTTATGATTGCCATCAAAATTTGAGGTAAGTTTCTTCTTCATTTGACGTTATGAAGTAATTAGGTCATTTTGATTCCATTTGGATATTAACTTCAGATCTGTCTTTAAGACAGTGTGATGTGAGCTCATTGTGATGTCTACAAGATTAATCATAGCTTTGCTATAATGAAGAGCGTTTGTTTGAAAATCTATATTGTTTTCCAAAAGCCCTTTCTACCCTATCATGTCATACTAAACATTCGTTATTTACTAGTAGTCTTCATAACAATTACCCTATCACATAAGCTCGCTTACATCGCTGTTTTCGGTTGTCCAGTGCCAACCGTTTTTCTCTGGGCTCCCAAAGCCTGATGCAGCGTTTGACGGCCACAAACACCGGCCCCTGGCCATGTTCCCATAAATCCGGCCCACAACCCGCCATAACGAATGGCCACGGAATTTAAATCGCCGGCCAGGCTGGCCAAATGGCGCAATGATAATAAACTGCTAAACAGGGGCTTGGCGCCGCGTGTTTTGTCGAACTAATAATGGCGTCGACTATGGTGCGACGTATTTTAAAATTTGAAGCAGCTGGCACTATTTATTGTGGACCTAAATGACGTTATGTGAAATAGACGTACATATTTCTTGGCGCCTGGTGTTTTCTATTAGCAAAATCTTATTCTTCAGATTGTTTGCTTTTTGGAAATTGTCAGGTTCACGGTTTATTGTATTGTATCGATTAGGGCTTGCAATATCGGATAGTTTTCAACTCCGGAACTGATTTCCGATATTGGGCACTCAACTCCGGAATTCCGGTTCTAGTTCCGGAATTGGTTAAAAAAATAAATAAATATCCTTAGACATTTTACACTGCGCTTCTAGTCCCAAACTAAGCAAAGCTTGTACTATGGGTACTAGACAACGGATATAAACATACTTAAATACTTTTTTTTGTAAATACATACTCATTATACATAGAAAACACCCAGTCCAATACAAACAAATATGTTCATGCACACAAATGTTTGTACTGTGCGGGAATCGAACCCGCTACCTCCGGAATAGTAGTCCCTTTCAAACCACTATACCAAACGGCCAACAAAAGAAAGCGCCTCCAGACAAACACGTACACGTATGTGGCCTCCACTTCAGAACCTTGATGTTCTACGTACTATGTGCCCTTTCCATTGCCACTTTAGCTTGCTAATCCGATCGCTATAATAATATGTCAGGCGACTTTAGTTCGTTTACGAATCTCCTAATTTCTGGTTCGATCTCGAAAAGAAACACCGAGCATAGCACTCTCCATACCATGGTGTGCAACTTTGCAGCTTATTATAAGGCCTATAGTAAGAGGCCATGTTTCCCAACCGTATTTAATCACTACTGGTAGCACACACTGATTGTAGACTTTTGCACTAAGGTGTTTTGGTCGAAAAGATGTTATGTAGTTTCCCGAATGCTGCCCAGCCGAGTTGAATTCGACGTATTATTACATCTCCCTGCCTCACAGTCACAGCTCGCTGTAGAGGATTTGCCCTCGTGCTTAGCCAGGCTCATAGACCTTCTCATAGCCTAAGAACGCCTGGCATATAGGCAAGTGAAACTTTTCGATAACCGGCTTCCTCGAGAGTAAAGCCTCTCGAGGAAGTCATGGAACCTACGCGCGAGACTATTTGTGATGGCTCTCAAAAACAGCTTGTAGACATGACTCAGAGCCAGTTACCCAGATGGGTTTGTGATTCCTTAATAAGGCTTTTACCCCTTTCTTGAAGAAAAACAACACCAAGCCTTGGTCCGTGCCTCTGGCATTATTCCCTGGAGTAAGATGGAGTTACAGTCTCTGAAGGACTTTCAGTATCGGCTTATCACCCGCCGCGTTCAGAAGCTCCGAGGTTATTCCGTCATCACCCGGTGCCTTGTTGTTCTTTAGCTGTTTGAGAGTCATCCTAATCTCGTATAGGCTGATGTCCGGGATATCTTCAGTATAGTGTCGAGTTAGCTTAGCTCTTGGAACTGTCCTGTGACTGAGCTATTAACAGGTTTATTGACCGAGGTTTAGCTGTCCTTAAAAACTTTTCGATATCACCCAGAACCCTCAGCTTTTGTTGAATTTACACTATCATCCGCTGTCTTCAGCTGGCTTCGCCCATTAGACTTGTATCAAGCGAACATTTTGGAGCTTTGGTTTTGCTCTATTGCCTCTTTAATATTATTAGTAATAAGGTTTCGAATACATAATCTCTTCCTTATCTAAGGTCCTATTTTGATACTTAAACGTATTGAAAACTTAAAATAATTTATGAAAAATTTCAATATCGGAATACGATATTAGCTTCAGCTCCGGAATTGAAATATCGGAAAAAATCTATCCGAAATTCCGGAGTTACGAAATTCCGGAATTCCGGTATTCAAGCCCTAGTATCGATGTGTCGCGGTCGGTCGGATTATAAAAGACAACTAAACGACAATCATAGTAAGTAATTCATATTTGAGCAATGAGTACCTTGATGAAATGAGTCATTGTTAGTAGGTACTTATACTATTGGGTCGTAGGTATTTTGGCAGTACTGCTTTTCTCTCATGTAATATCGATAAAGTCCACCCCGAAAAGCTCAAAAGCATCACGGTGACCGCAATGACAGCCCTCGACAGGTCGCAGAGGAGTCGCCATCGACTGGCTATTACTCGAACAATCGCGGCCGCGACAAAATGTGACTGTGCGTGACAGGTGACGGGTAGGGAAGGGCCGTGATTCTGGTATCGCGTGAACGGGATTCGTGTGATTTACAGAACTGAAATTGTGTTGTCAGCTATCGAATAACGTGTTTTATCTGGTTTTAAACTACCACGTTAAACGCTACTATTGAGTGCTAATATGTGACACTTACCTAGACAATTTTAAGCTTCTTTTCCTTTTGATGATTATTTATTAGGCTTTCTGTAGAGCTTTACAGAAAAACTTAACTATATATTCTTGTGTTAGTTAAGTAAATAACGATTGCTGGTTAAAGATATTATAAGAATAGCAAAAGAAAACATAGTAGCAATTGCCTGCACTAAATCATCAGGCGTTAAAATATCAAAATTAATAAAATTCTTAGTCTCTTCCTGTACATAATCATATGGTTTGTGTTATTCTTTAACAAACGACAGTTACTAATACTATTACTATCCACTTAACAAACGCCAAGTTCAAACAAAGAAAAAATATTAAATGGTACCAATTTCCCGGTATCGTCATACCAGTTCCTTTAGCAAGTGAGTCACATCCCTACGTGTGGGTTCAGGGGAGGCGGGGGCGGCACAAATTACCTGTCCACAACAGGCACCTGCGATTATTGATAGTTCGCGATTGTCCCGCGGCGGCGCTGCCGGCTAATGATTTTTCAACTCGTTTGCGAACTTTTGATTGGTTTACAATCTGTACCTCTAGTACGAAAAACTTTCGAGTTCGTTTCGTTGCGTATTCAAAGTGTCATCGAAAAATTTTGTATGAAAAATTAAACAGCGCCCCCTATATTATAGCCGCCCTAGGGGGCGCTGTTTAATTTTTCATACAAAATTTTTCGATGACACTTTGAATACGCAACGAAACGAACTCGAAAGTTTTTCGTACTAGAGGTACTGTGCGGGATGGGAAACGAAAGAGCTTGACGGTTGGGATTAGAATGCGTTGATTTTGATTTGAGTAGGGATGGATGATGCTCAATTTAGTTTAACTTTCCCATATTTTTTAACGTATCCAACATAGGTTAATGCACGTTTCTTTGCTAAGAATCTTTGTCTACATGGGCAGATTGGGGCAGTATGAGAAGATTCAAGATTCTTAACGCATCTCAATTAAATATAATTTTTGTACGCTTGTGTTAGTAGAGGTCCCAGCCGACGACAGAACACCGATACTGACACACCTTTGGGCTATTTTCGCCTTACCATCCACCCACTGGCCATCGATGCCGCGATGGCGAGATCCAAATCCTCCATTTGCCTCTGGTACATTACTGCTCAGTCTCATGCAATGAAGACTAAAATGACCTGATGATGATAAAATGATAAGGTCTTACGGTTCACTGGCTCGTCGCTAGAGGGTCTCGCCGGCAGGCTGGGGCGTCGCGAAGATGTCGCTGTCGTCGCCTCCTGACTCAAGGATAAGACACTAAACTACCTGATAGTGATGTAGCTTGGGAATCACTTACGGTTCACTGGCTCTTCGCTTGAGGGTCTCGCCGGGCTGGGGCGTCGCGTAGATTTCGCTGCCGTCGCCTCCTGACTCCAGCATAAGAGACTAAACTACCTGATGGTGATGTAGCTTGGGAATCACTTACGGTTCACTGGCTCTTCGCTTCAGGGTATCGCCGGCAGACTGAGGGGTCGCGAAGATGTCGCTGCCGTCGCCTCCTGACTCCAGGATGAGAGACTAAACTACCTGATGGTGATGTAGCTTGGGAATCACTTACGGTTCACTGGCTCTTCGCTTGAGGGTCTCGCCGGCAGGCTGGGGCGTCGCGAAGATGTCGCTGCCGTCGCCTCCTGACTCCAGGATGAGGTGCTCGTGCGACCTGATGTACTGGAGGGGAGTCTGTGGAGAGAGTAGGGAGTTAGTGGAACAAAATACCAGGTCGGTAGGCGAGAACTGGACTGTTAGTGGACCAAAAGGCAAAAGATAGTGATAAACTTCTAGGTCTAGTACGTTATCATGGTTTAAAGAACTTTACCTAATGCTCTGAGCATTAATATGAATTTTAAACGACAGCTTACTCGTTTGTCTCTGAGTCACTGTAGCTCAGTGGTCAAGAGAATCCCCTGGTAAGCGAAATTTTGTGAATTCATGTCCTGCCAGAGGTCAGTCAGTACCGGTAGAGTAGAATAGGATCCCACACTTTCCGTGGGTGACTTAAGACATGACTGCGGAAGAAATATTGGTACCATCTGAAAATTCCCGCCCGACTAAAGCCCGGACTGTGAGCACGTAGAATTTTGTCCAATGTCAAACTACCCATCCTTATCGCTCGCGCGTAATTATATTGCTGTCGCGACTATGCGACGAGCGCCTGCAGTGAGTGTGCGAGCGCGACAGAAACATAATTACGCACGAGCGATAAGGATGGGTAGCTTGGGGTCATTGGACAAAATTCTACGTGCTCGCAGACCAGACTATAGTCCAGATTTAATCCTTCTGAAGGGGAGGCGTCTGGTGGTGTTATCGACGATCTTCAACGCTCGCTCTTCGTTGATGCTACGAAGATCATGTTTTATGATTCCAATTGAGACAAGACTACCCAAAATTTCAAATTTTCCATTTGCCTCTGGTAAACTAGGGAGTCTTCCCCCAGCAGTGAATACTCAATGACCTGATGATGATGATGATGATAGTGTAGTGTATCCTCACCTGTTTAGCTCTCCGAGCTCGTGCATGTAAGTCCCTCTGTGCCAGCGGCAGGAGAGCGCGGAGGAAGCCCGGGACTGACGCGCGGAGAGGGTAGTTGGTGCTCTCCTGCACTCCCGCTTGGAACTCCTCGATGTTCAGCGTCCCTGACTGGGGAGTTAGAGGATTATTTATTTTTGCTAAAACGTCATCGTTACAGACCGACTACGTCCTCATGTACTTTTCAGTAATGCAAAATGAATAATTAATTTGAATTGGTTGAAGGTTAGATTTTCTCGACTGATAAATAATCGTAGGTCCTAGGAGTAGGAGGAGGACCGGTATGATGAAAAAGTAGTATGGTGTATTGGTGTCCTCCGTTCATCAACCAATTCAAATAAAGACTTTGGAGAAAGATGCAGAAGGATCGCTGGCAAAATGGTATTTCTGTAACGTCACATAGTCTGCTCGCGTATACTCGCAGTTTGGAAGAGCTTAGTAAAGAGTTATTTCCAAACTATACTCTATTAGTTTCACACCCTTGCGTTCCGGTCATGTATAGAATGGAAAGACGCGTCACAGGATGCAGCCTTGGCTTTATGAAATTAAAAATAAAGTAGCAAAAACACCAGCACTCACCACCAAGTTGTAAATCAGCTGTCGGACCCTCTCTCCCGCGTCCGCGCCTACGTCAGCAGCAAACTGCTGCAGCGCTGACAGGAAGCGGCGCAAGCGCTGCAGGGCCGGCGCGCGGGACGCCTCCGACAGCGGGGGCGAGAGGGATTCCGTGGAGGAGAGCGCCGCTGGGGGCAAACGGGACACTTCAACACCATTTCACTTTTTTTTAATAGTAATAATTTTAAAAAAATATCAAAAAAAATCTTGTAAATATAACCATCATCATCATTTGCAAATATAACCATCATCATCATCTGTAAATATTGTCTCGCATCGATGTCTTTTTCAGTTGGCTCGTAGAAAATTGCGAGAAACTATACTACTCTCTCAAAACTCAATAAAAGTAGGTAACTTAATAATAACTTAACATCCAATTAAATCCAATTGATTCTGGTAGCAAAATACCATTTAAAAAAAAACACCATTTTACTGTTATCTTCTACAAACCTTAACCTTAACTTCGAACTCCTCCTATATTCTTCTGATTAATTACGTTGCGGGTCCAATGACGGTTTAACATTCCCTCGGGACAAACATGGCCTTCACTAGTTGAGTTTTATTAGCAGTCAAGCTGTAGATCCTGGCTACACAGGATTTGCAACGGTGGGAACGAGAGTTGTACATGGCCCCCAATTCCGTATTGAACTAAACATGTTTTGCACTTGGGCTTTTAGGATTCGAAGATGTTGTCATTCTTCACACAAAATTACGTGAGCGACACATTTTCAATGTTCTCTTTGCAATCTGCCAAAAGCAGCTGCAATTCCGCGTACATTTCTCTTGATTCAGCCAGATATTTAACCGTTGGATTGGTATGGCCATAGGATAGTGGAGAGATGTTCTTATCTTATGCAATCAGTTGTTGTTTCATACCTGTAGTTCCGTTGTTCTGTGGGCTGGGAGGTCCAGGAGTGGGGGAGGCTCTGACCTCTTCCTGCTCCGGCGACCTCCTCTCTTTGCCAGCTGTCGTTGCTGCAACAAACAATAATAGATTAAATTTTCCTAGGTCCTCTCTATGGTGAGCTACTTATTCTATGAGTTGTAACAATAAAATTGAGGTGATGAGGAGTCAATCAAAGCACTGAGAATCGGACGACTGACAATAACTCGCGAATCTGTTTCAATGACCTCAAAGAACACCGTCGGGTTTTAGTGGGTAGGCTCCGCTCTTCTAGAGGAGAGTCACACTTATGACATAACCCACTGGCAAAGAATTTACCGCAGGAATAAGGTTTGAAAATCTGGGGGCACGGCAGTGCCCCCGCCAAGTCGAGCGCGAAGCAAACACTGCCGTACCATCCTTTACTGGAACCATTTCGCCGCATTTTCAGGCCCCTATTTGAGAACCTCTGGATAAGACCAGAACACAGAAATTTTCGTCNATCCAATTGAATGGATATCAGGGTACATCCAATTTAATGGATATCAGTTGCCTGAAAAAAAAATACATCCAATTTAATGGATATCACAGGTACATCCAATTGAATGGATATCAGGGTACATCCAATTTAATGGATATCAGTGTACATCCAATTGAATGGTTATCAGGGTACATCCAATTGAATGGATATCAGTGTACATCCAATTGAATGGATATCAGGGTACATCCCATTTTATGGATATCACGGGTACATCCAATTGAATGGATATCAGGGTCCATCCAATTTAATGGAAGTCAGGGTACATCCAATTGAATGGATATCACGGGTACATCCAATTTAACGGATATCAGTATATATCCAATTTAATGAGCCTCAAGCGATGATCTCTTCTCTTGTCGGCGTCAGGATTGAAAGTCAGTTCGATCCATCTTGCTATGATCATTATGGCTCTGCGGAAACGCGTCCAACGGTGATGTGCCGATTCGCCTCCAGGTGCCGCGCACGTATTCCAGTTAAGTGCACGCGCTCACGACTGTCTGCAACACGGCCATCCTGCGCTACATGCGTCCTCGTATGTTCCTTTGAAAAACTAAGAAGAACAGCCAGTATCCGCTCGGCCAATCTTTCTTCATGAAATATAAAATATGTATGCTTTCAGAGCAAGAAAACTAAACTTTTAGTACCTACTACTAGTTACTCTTTCAAATAAAACCCATCTAACTAAATATCTTATGTTACTAACTTGTAACCATAGCCTATTTTTAGCTACTTAGCTTTTACGATTCCAATCAACTACTAATAACAATTCCAATTAATTGTAACATTGAAGATCACTGAGATCCACAAATCATTGAGCAAAATTACCAAAATTTTCTCTAAAATATCAATTAAACAACAGTGGCCTAATTCACGTATTTTGACACATCGTCCGACGTCCTAATGAAAACAGTTCTAAATCGATAGGATCCCAACTCAGCGGTTTGTCATTTGACGTTTAATCACTTGAACCAAATTTCAAAATAGGTAATAGGTGAATACTGCCGAGACTACGATTGAATACGCATAAAAACGAAATCAAAACAAAATCGGGCGATTAACACGTGAATACGAAAAGTGACACCAGCTATCAAATCGCTTGCATGCCGTTGAAGTTTTGTTACGTGAATACGGCTACAGGCTCGGGAACCTAAGTCAAACAGTCAATGGCTTTATGATCTTTGCTAAACACAGCAAGATCCGACTGCACCACCCAGAAGTATCTCACCTCAGAACATCTCCCCTTTTCGCTCGCAGCTTGGTTGGCTTCCCATCAGACAGCGTAGATATCTTCGTTCACTTTGTATGCTTCATTCGATTCTCTCCAATCCTGACTCTCCATCTTATTTAAAAGAAAAATTTCAGTACCTCCACTCCACTCACAATAGAAATCTTCGCTCTAGTCAGACTCTTCAGCCTTGCCACCCCTCATCATAGCACCGGCTTCATGTCCAACTCTTTCTTAGTCTCCGCTGTACGGCTCTGGAACGGCCTTCCGGCCAAATTACGCAAACCTTCTTCCAAATTTACTTAAACACCACCCTCTACCAGAATACAGCCACACTTGTGTACGTGAGACAGCGTATTGTATCTATCTAGTACGTAGATACAAACACTACACGTTTGATTCTATTCGCAGACGATTTAGTGTTATAGATGCCTTATCGAATACTTAAAGAAATGAATAACTTTGTTTCCAAATAGGTACGTACTATTACGATATCGTAATCATCGTCATGTCATTTAGCCTCTATTGCAACACCCACCATTTCTGATGAACTAAACTGATTAACTAAAGATTTGGCCCACTGGCCAGACGGGTTGAGTAGGTTTAATAAAATACAAGTTTTTATTTTAGGGCACTAACCGCTCCCCGAGTTATCTAGTAGAGATAGGTTCTTATAGATAACCCCTTCTAAATTGTGCCATTCCACTTGTGTGTCCTTCTTGCCGATTGTCAAAATTTTGTGTGGTGTACAAATGTGAGTATCTTTCTATTTTGTAAGGAACAACTTGATTAGCCGTTTTGGTAGTGGTTGCTTTCAGTGTAAAAAAAAAAATTACTGACAGGGATCATAGGGTATTTTTAAACGTTTATAAAATAAAGAAAACATGGGCAGATAATTATAAGTTAGGCTACGATTTATGTTCTTCCCCAGTCAAATAATATTGGCTTAGAACTCAATTAATCAGGTATAACATTTTTTGGTGATCATACGAGTAAGTTCATCATAATTTTACATTTTTCTATAGAACGTGGGTCCTTCAAATGTGGCTTCTTTACGCCAAGTGGTCTGCAAACAAGATATTCTGCTCTGGGTGGACATTGATGAATGGAGGAGATACGGGAGTGCTGTTTATGTATGTAGCTTCTGACCTTTGGAAAAAGGGAGCACTATGTGATGGATATTCACTGACAAATAACGTAAAGGACTAATCCCATTGCAAGTTCTGTACAGTCAGGATCTAGTTTGGCTGGGAGATCTACAACGTGTCAAAGTCAAAAATGACTATTTCTATGGACTATTAAATAGTTTTAACAAAATCTTCAAGGGTTTCGAAAGAAAATAAAATAAAAGACTAATATGAAAAACTTAGTTTTGCTCCATATGGAGCCTTTACATGTCCTACCAGCTTCGAGATCAAAATCTTTGAGCAAGTATAGGAAATTTCAAAATAGGTCTTTAAATATTTAATGATGTTTCATTTGTTTATCACTCTCTTCTATTACATTCTAGAACTATCTCTATCACTAACTTTTAAGGCTGGGTTGAACCATCTTACTTTAATTTTAACAAACGTCAAAAGTCTGTCAAAATTCATCTGGCAGGGAGAGCCTCACATATCCCATTGGTTCCCCCGGGCCAGTGGGTATGCAATTTCATGCATTTCCTGACGAAAAAAAGTTATTGAATTATTTTTAATTTGTTTATTTTTAGTAAAAACAATAACTGTCGTTAACTAAATTAACCTATTACATTCAACTATCTCTACTCCACACAAAGTACAGTCGACAAAAACATTCATCGCAGTATATCTTTTCGCGCCGTATCCCCGGTACGGTCAGCAGCGTCAAGTTAAATGTGACGTACAAAACGGATAGTGCCGGGTACAGGGTTGCCAGGGCCCCGATTACGCTAAAAATTTTCATCTTCAACGTGCCCGGACGACGAACGAAAATCAGCTGTTTTGACAAATCCGTATCGCGGTGTCGTTTTGACAGCTAGTTGAAACGAAGCATAGATGCAAACGTAAAGCTAAATATCTCATGTGACAATGAAAATACTAGGAAGGTACGTCCATTACCGTGATACCGAATTTGCACCCCAGCTGGAATGAAAAACGGAGTGCAACTGGAGACTTAATATTGGAGACGTTAAAAATTAGCGTAATCGGGGCACAGGTCCAAAAGCACAAAAGCCGGACTCGGTGCTGTGAACGGACATTTTACCCTAAAAGCCGGACATTCAAGTACCCCCCTCGGCTTGAATTCGCGAAAAAAAGTTTTTTGTACTCGATGCCCTAAGCATTTGCTTATAGGTTCATCCAACACTACATGAAACAATAGGTATATTTATGTTAGCCACTGTCTACTGTTGTTTTTTTTTTTCATTTATTCTCATAGGACCACAAACAGATTCACAATCAGAATTTATATAAAGAAGATAGTATAAAATAATGTACATTATTATTATGAATCCAACAGCGCTGGTCTCAGTTTACTTATCAACTAGTGTTAAGGTGGAGTTCGTCTTTTACATAATTTTAACTAAGTATGCATGTAAAATAACTTATACAAAGCAATATTTTGTACCTACATAATTTCAACAACCCAACCGTGCATGTTGGTTGGTGATATGCAAGAGATACCACACCTGTCCGCCCTACGGTGATCGAAGTGAAACCTTGGGTTCAGAGGCATTTCTCGCGAGTGGGTGCATCTACAGAGCAGGTGTGTGATATCAATTACATGTGGAACTTACGGGGCTGAGCTGAGCATATCAACAGCAAGCCCTCGAAACTTATCATGCCTTAGTGAAAAGATATCCAGATCGTTGAAGTTTTCATTATATAATTTTAGCATTCTGTTAATTGGTGACCGAATATCTGCATTGGTTCGGCAAGGCTTGATTGCAAACAATTTATGCGTTCGCGAAGATCTCATTAACGATCTTGTGGGTACACTATATCTTAATTTATTAGTAATTTCCGTGTAATCATATCTATTGTGTAATAATATCATGTAGCAACATAGTTTCAAGTTGTATACGTCTGGATCGAAAGTCAGTTAATTTATATTTGTTAAGTAACAGTTTGTACGATAAACGTTTATGGTGACATTTGTAATGTATGTATCGAAGGTATTTCTTTTGTATTCTTTCAAGTACAAGATTGTATTTTTCGTATAAAGGATTCCATATTGTTACAGCATATTCTAGTTGACAGCGAATTAAAGACACAAAAAGGTATCTGAACGTTGAGCTCTGTTTAAACTTTACACCAGATCTGATGACAAAGCCATACATTTTGAAAGCCTTGTTGACAATATTATTAATATGTATATCAAAGTGTAATTTACTGTCAAGAGTTTTCAAATTGTTCAAATTATTAGCCTAAAAAAAGGCGGACAGGCCGGACACGTCTCTAAAAAGCCAAACATGTCCGCCTAAAGCCGGACACCTGGCAACCCTAGCCGGGTACGGTACACAGACAAAACCTTACTACGTGGTATTTGTCATCACACCAACGCTGTCAGCTTTTTTGAATGGACACTTTGTATGAAAAATGATGGGCTATCTTTATATCTTTTGGTGGATAGAAGGGAATGTGAAGTCTTTATTACGTTGGTGATGATGTAAAAGTGTATTATGTTGTTTGAAAAAATCATGCAAATAATGCTATTAAGAGCACATTGTAGATTCTCCATAGTTAGTTGTTTTTAGGAAATAACGCTTACTTAAATCGACAAGTGTCATGCATAATCTATTTTGAAAATTCAACAAATTTTCGTACCTACATATTGCAAAAGTTTTCAGCTTTTTAGCTTTCTAATCGTGGCTAACAACTATCAGTTTAAATATTTCTAAAGATTTAACTATCAAAACTTTTTAATTTATATACGAGTAACTCATTTACTATCCAGATGTTCATCTTAAAATACACAACAATTTACTCATAATGTAAACTTTATGTAGTTTTGTAATAAATTTATTGACTATTGAAACTCCAATAACTTTCCAAGGCTCAATAACCAAACGGCTTTACATTATGTTTATTGTAAACATCGAGCCATTCTTCATAGGCGAGCTAACAGATGGTACCGCGCGTCCGGCGGACAATGCCGTGACGAATGCGCGCGCGTCCGGCGTCCGGCCATCGCTCAGCGCGTCCGACACGCCGTTTCGCGCGGTACGTGTCCGAAACGCGGTTTACACTGTAAGATTTTTATTTGCTGAGGTAAGAGCTGGCTGCACGTACAAATTCTTGTCAAATCATTCAAGATATTTATTTAATAAGTTTATTGAAAAAAAGGTTTTTTCCTTTCCAGTGGATCGTTAAAAGGATGAAAATGTAAAAATGTGTGTAACTTAACATCTACGCGTAGCTTGAGTTTCGAATTAACAACAAGGAATTATTCATATGTTACACGTTAACATGAGTGTCTCGTGGGTATAATTTTTCTACATAATAAAATTGGAATGTATGATACATTCCAATAGAGAGTAACAATTCCGAATGAGGATAGATTAGCAGAACAAGATATCGCCCACAAAAATCTTCCCGAATTTTATACGGTGTAGAAAAGTCAAAATGTAATGGACAAGCTTCACATTTACCACGTTTAAAATCGCACCGTGTAAACGCCGCTCGGTCGGCCATTTCAGCGCTGCTGAATAGCCGAACCGTCCCGTTAATAACTTGCAAGTTTTTGCCGCGTACATCATGTGTAATGTCCGCTTATCGCCGTTATAGATGGACGTGTTATTCATTGGAGTGGACGAGACAAAAAAGGTGTACACACCGCCAGCAATAAAGAACTGAAATAAAGCTACGAAAAATTTTGGTCCTTTTCAAGGCGAGAGTGAATAGGCACTTACAGGGCATATTATGTATGTACCATCCTAGACTGCATCCCACTTAACATCAAGTGCGATTGTGGTCAAATAACTGCCTTGTTGTGCATAAAAAAGGTCCGTTTTCACTGAAAACAAGTGTCGTAGACTTCGCCACGGCATTTGCTGAGTGGGGTCCCGTTAGAGTGGGAATTGCGATTAGGTGGAACTGCTCAGATTACTCTTGTTTTTTTTCTTTATTACAATGGACATCACACCAAGACATACATATAGGTACATATAGACATAACAGTGGCACATCCTACTAATATTATACGAGTAAATGTGAAAGTTTGGATGTCTGGATGTTTGTTACTCTTTCACGCAAAAATTACTGAACGGATTTTGATGAAACTTTACAGTATTATTGTTTATAACCCAGAATAACATATAGGCAATTTATGACGATCTGTGACAAACTAAAATTCACGCTAGTGAAGCAGCGGGTAAAAGCTAGTTAAACTATACAAGTAATCACTAGTGTAATGTAAGGCAAACAATTAATAGTTTCATAATTCAATATTTACTTTAAATCACGTATCACGCGTTCAAGACAATGCTATTTATTTAATGTTTGAGTAATTGAGATTATCAGCGCTTATCAGAGCTTATCCTGATTGACGGGGTCGATGACCGATACGGGTACAATCATGTTTTTCAACAATGTGGTATACGAACTATTAATCGTAAGTAGTAGTACTAGTTTTTTGTGGCGTCGTTAGATTATAGAACGACTGCCAGCTTTCTTCTAAATTATTTTATTGGTTCTAAAGTAAAGTTCTAAAGTTGGTCTAAAGATACTACATTACAAATTTGAGGTGGAATTGTCAAACTGTTTTGAACAATTCCACCTCTGATACACTAAGGCTGGGTTGCACCATCTTACTTTAACTTTGACAAACGTCAAAAATCTGTCAAGGTCCATACAAATAGCACTGGTTATTGTTATTGTTACGGTTAAAATAAGATGGTGCAACTCAGCTTTAAATGTCAACAGGTGAATTTAGTAGATAGAATTCATTTTATTACGACGCAATAAACATTAAGACTGTGTTTAAATCTTAGCTAAAACTTAATCTGTAAAGCCTTGATTTTTTTTATGTAAGACAAGGTAGTTATTTGACCACAATCGCACCTGATGTTAAGTGGGATGCAGTCTAGGATGGTACATATCTGCCCTGTAAGTGCCTATTCACTCTCGCCTTGAAGAGGCCCGGATTATAGTTTATTTTGCGAGTATTCTAAGGCTGGGCTGCATCATCTTATAACTTTGACAAACGTCGAAAATCTGTCAAACTCCATACAAAAAACACCGGTTATCGTCAAAGTTACGGTAAAAGTTAGGTGGTGCAACTCAGCCAAGAAAGTTATTAAAATAAGGAATACAAAATATGCCCGTTACATACTTCTGTTACATAAGCCAGTCAGTTTGTACACCCTAACATAACATCAACACTACTCGCGATTTACACCGCGCCGCTGACAAAGCGCATTCCATTACCTCTGAAAGCACACGGAGCTTAAAAAAGCCCAGCCGTAGCTTTCGCTCGGAAATACTTCCTGGGGGGCGGCGGGACCGGAAACGGCGCCGACCGGATGCGCGAACCCTTTGCTCTTTGTTTATCGAAGGTTTCTCGCTAAGTCCGCGGTCATAGCGCGTCAACTCATTAACTTTGATGCTGATGGTGCTTTGGTTAATCTCTCGTATTGCGTAGAACTGATAGCTGTCGGAACGGCGAGTTTTAAAGTTGAGAACGCGAATTGGCTTGTGCTGATAAAAGCACGGGGCGTCTCATGTACAATGTTTCACTGTCAACCTTTGAGTAAGGGTTGACAGAAAACATTGGTATGTGACCTACAACAAATAATTTGAAATTGATTAAGAAGCCTTCCAGCTTGATGGAGCGACTGCATACGCAAGAAATAGTCGAGGTTCTGGCAGGTTTTGGCTTTGGAAAAGGCTCAGTAGTGGATTGAAGCTTATAAAGATGACAACAGCAATTACTGAGGGTATACCTCTTGTTTAAAAAATAGTTATTGTCACTACTTCATAGTCGGTAAGACACTTTGCAAATAAAAATATTTATTTAACGATAAAAAACCCACTCCTATAACAATAAAAATGCATTGAATTTAAGACCACCATCTGGTATAGCCACTTCAGTTAAAACCAGTATAATAATATACATGAAATTACCGTTGAATTTATTCATAAAAGGCAGTAGTAGCCTTGGTGTGTCAACAGCCTTACCCACCGGAACCGGAAGCTGGCTGTGACAGCGAGCAGTACAAGGGTTGTTTTGCTCCTTCAAAATTGGGAAAGTCGACCGGCCAAGAAAGTTCGTTTAGCGTTTTGAAGTTCCTTCTTTATAGAGAAAGCTCATTTAATTAAAACTGGAGATAAATACGCGCGAACATCGAAATGATCATTCGTTGATTAGTTCGCAACTTTTACAATTACGATGCTTTTTATTTCGGAGTCGTTGAGTGTGAAACGACCTACCAAATGTACTGGGAGTTTAGATTGATCCTTGCTTTGCATTACTTAATTTAATTGAGGAAATGATGCCGTATAAATTGATAAGTACACAAGGAAAACTTAATGCCATAAGACATTCTCTAACTGCTTCTTCTTCTTATCGTGTCAACAATCCTATAACAGTGTCAGCCCAAAACTCCGCTACAGGAGTGGCGTTGTCAATAGCATACATTAAGGCTGGGTTGCACCATCTTACTTTGATTTAACAAATGTCACAAATCTGTCAAACTCCATACAAAAAACACCGGTTATTGTTTTTGTTTGTTGTTCTGAATAAAATAAAATAAAAATAAATAAAATTGGATGGTGCAAATCAGCCTAAATCTACATGCTAACTCTTAGTTAGGAAAGATAAACAGTTCTTTTGATTGGAGCTAAGATAAAGTTCAATAATTGTCCTTCAAAATTCCGTATAAAGTAACTTAGATAATTTCGAGGTTTCTTTGAATCGCTAAACTTCATATAATAACAACATTGTTGAATTCAAACACCTACGCATTTTGTCAACTTCTATTCTAAAGAAAGGATAACACGTCTCTTGACACCCTTACAAGTCGCTGTAATAAAGTGAAACCACTTACCTTTATAAATCTTTTGGCTTTTGTTAATAATCCTAATGTTGTGTGTCGTGACGCTTCGGGTCCTAGTGGCACCATGTCCTTTAATTTCTCCAAGCAGCATCTGAGGTGTGCTCTCCTGTAACAAAAGAGAAAACAAATAAGACATTTATCTCTAAAGATGTTTTTCAACTCATTATACAGGGTGTTGATTTCAATCTTCGCCATATTTATTTAGGTGATCTATTATGACTTATATAAACGCATTATCTACCAAAAAAAAATACAAACGAAAGTGAAATTTTTTGCGAATATTTTTCCGTGCGATTTCAGCTGTCTGAGCCTCAGACTCTGAGGCTCGCAATACTCCAATAGTTTATATTGTGGCATCATCGAGTTACGCGGATCGCTCGCTTATCATGTCGGATAGCCAACTGAAGGAAGCCATGTAAAGTAGGTAGTGTAAATAGATATTTTTCTTTGACTAACTAAAGTTAAAGTTCGTTCATTTTTTCGAAGTAATTTTTTTTACTGATTCGTGATCAGAATAAGCTACTTAATCAACTCTCTAAATATGGCGAGTATTAAAATCAACACCCTGTATTATTGCTTAGAGACAGCACTTTAGACCAAACAATTTTGTTGTCCAATTAGCACCTTTATCACCACTTATTGTTGTTAGTTACTACAGTGTTTATCACAGTGCACAGTGGGCTAATATCGTCTGTACATCCCAACTAATATTATAAATGCGAAAGTAACTCTGTCTGTCTGTCTGTCTGTCTGTCTGTCTGTCTGTCTGTCTGTCTGTTACGCTTTCCCGCTTAAACCTCGCAACCGATTTTGATGAAATTTGGCATAGAGATAGTTTGAGTCCCAGGAAAGAACATAGGATAGTTTTTATCCCGGTTTTTGAAACAGGGACGCGCGCGATAAAGTTTTTCTGTGACAGACAAAAATCCACGCGGGCGAAGCCGCGGGCGGAAAGCTAGTAGAATATAAAATACATCAAAAAATACATTAGGCCCGTAAAGAAAATTGACACCAAGACTGAAACACTTTCAATTACAAAGAGTACAACAAAAAAATCACTTAGACTATCCTATTACATCTCTCACTTGTCTTGTAACCGTCTCCGTAGCAATAATACCCATGTACCCTCGAATGGAAAGCAAACAGTTCTCAGTTCATGCGAAGTATAAATTGTTTGGAATTAGCGCTGCCAGTCGGAGCTGGCGCGTGCGCTAACAAAGCTTATTTGATCGCGCTACTATTGGTACTCGATTGGATAGTAAGAGATCTTTCTAACTGTAACTTTGGAGTGAAAATTCGTAAGTAGATGAAGGCATGATCTCGCCAAATGTTTGCCTCGAAGCGCTGGTAGGAAAAAAAATAATGATCCGTAAAAGCTCCCAATATTATTTGATGATTTGTAAAATTGAGTCTAAACAACTAAAGATATTCTTGATTTTGATTTTCATCACCAAGCCCCAGTTCAATTCCCTGACTATTACGCGTAGCCTTATTGCGGATATCTGTTCCCCAATTTCAGTTCTAGATTTGCGAAAATACGTTTTCTGTTTACGCCATAGCATCAATTTGTATTTCAGCAATGGAATCTTTCAAATAGGAATTAAAATTAATGTAATAAGACAATTTTTTTTCCTTTTACATCTTTTAAATCATAGTAAGGGCCCCACAAATTGCGGCGAGGCATTCCGTTTGTGCTGAGGCGGAGCGTGCCGCGGGTAGTTCAGAAATACGACGGCGCCGCGCCAATTACACTTACAGCGCTGCCGCCTCTGGGGGGCTGTTTGCGGGTAGTACGCAGCTAGCCGATATACTGGCCGCTGGCAGTAAGCATTTCGCGTGGCGTGGCGTGTCGAATTTATACGCGCGTCGTGGCATGCTCACGGTATAATGGCTTCTGTATCGAGTTTGGCGTGGCGTAGCGTGAGGTATTTATACGCGCGTCGTGGCATGCTCACGGTATAATGGCCTCTGGCAGCATCAAGTTTGGCGTAGCGTGACGTATCTATACGCGCGCCGTGGCATGCTTATGATATACTAGATTCTGGCAGAAAGCATTTGGCGTGGCGTAGCGTGACGTATTTATACAAATATGTATACACGCGTCGTGGCATTCTCACGGTCGTCTCAAAGGGACAAGTTATTGTTGTGTCATATTATAACAGATATTAGTGCTTGAACGATTGTTTCAGCCGGGTCACAATTAGTATTTTTTATTTCAATAAAGGGAAATTTAAAAGCATTTCTGTTGTTGCGTAAGATAACTTACGAGTATTCGTCGCAGTATATCCAAAAATGAAATTAGCAGTAAAAATGTGCGATACCAGAAGTATATTTCTTATCTTGTTTTACTGCCTTCCTCAGGCAGCGTCGCGTATCTAAAAACGCTATATCTGTATCGCACTTGTTAACAAAAGTGCTCATAACTCGTGCTATTATCACCTCTCTAATAACCGTGACATATGGCTACATAAACCGACCGAATTGCCTTTATCGCCACTATATGTGATTACTGCGCAATGTACGACTTCGGTTTTTGATTGGATTATGGCGATATGAGACGTTTTTTCAGTGGTTAGCAACAGCGATGATCTAAGAAGTTTGACCAAGTGTAAATATTTAGGTACTCCTTCCCCAATGAAAGCTACATTTATAATTAATCACATTGTAGTCTAGGTCTCTTTATATCGAACATAAGCTTTGCGCCATCGCTCGAGCATTGAGAAAAGGCTTCATCCCTTAGCCCACCCCATCATCATCATCATTTCAGCCACAGGACGTCCATTGCTGAACATAGGCCTCCCCCAATACTTTCCATGTTGATCGATTGGTAGCGGCCTACATCCACCGCTTCCCTGCTACCTTTATGTATATAACTAAAAAGTGATTAAAGTTCTTCTTTGACCAATAGGTAACATACAAGTATAAATTTAATTTATCAATTTCGTAAAGATCGAGCGTCAAGCAAACCTAGACCTCTCTAGAAGGCTCTATGCCTACCTACTACTAACTACCTAGAATGTGTAATAACGACCCAGAATCTCCCTGACGATAAGCCAAACAATACGCCTAATTCAGACAAAAACAAACACAACTATCGCATATCATCCAATAAAACACCCACACTCCTGTAATGCCCTCTCAGCGAATGTACCTCCGAAGCTACATTTGGTACAAATTGCTAATTTATCGTCCGGTACCTCGGACACTCGGACAGAGGAAAATAATAACCGGGAGGGCCTAATGCACGACATTTATATTAGATTATTTTTGGACGATAAATGATGGGGATGTAATTTATGTGGGGAAAATAAGTGTGATGCTGTTTTTGTCGTAAAAAGCGAAAATCCTCTGTTAAGCTGACTTGCACAACCTAACTTTGACCGTAACTGTAACGATAACCGGTGTTTTTTGTATGGAATTTGAAATTTTTGACGTTTGTTAAAGTCAAAGTAAGATAGTGCAACCTAGCCCTAAGGCCCAGAACACATGTTGTGAGGTGTGAACACACATGACGCGACCAGTTTGAAACCGGTTTGAAACTGGTCGTCATGTGTGGTCACTCAACGGACGCTATGGCAGAAACTTAGATGCAATTAATTAGATCCTGTCACAAAAAAAAAACTGAAAAGTAACTAGAAGTTACAGTTTTGTAGCAGTTGCGTTTCACTGTGTGTTCTTAGAGTTGATTTAAAAGTATTTTTTGAAACGACAGTACATCAAGGAAAATATTGCGGCATTAAATCTGATTTTTATGTATAATATTTGGACAATAATTAGAAGTATTTTCCCCAACAGCCAGACAGTTTTGACAGTTCCAACTCCTTGCCAGACAGTTTTTTTAGGGTAGCTCCCAAAGCCACCACGACCCAAACTTCATAATTCACCAACATTATATCCTATATTGGGAGCATACGCTGACAAACTTTCAGCTTTTATAAAATGACGTAGGTCTGGCGTTCACTAGCTCTTAGTCTAGAAACAAACAGCGTGAGTTGATACACGTGAACTTAAAAAATAAAAATAGTACATTATGTTTGATTTCACACATGGAATCCACTTCCACCCACAAGGTGGACCAATGATATCAAAACGGTAGCAGGGAATCGCTGGACGCAGGCCGCTACTAATCGATCAACATGGAAAGCATTGGGGAGGCCTATGTTCAGCAGTGGACGTCCTATGGCTGATGATGATGAATCAAGCGTTATCACAACATCAAAATAAACAAATTATAATTCTAGCTCTATCATATTGCGACCTTCACCAGATCGTCGGTCCACCTAGTGGGAGGCCTGCCCACGCTACGTCTTCCAGCTCGTGGTCGCCACTCAAGAACTTTCCTGCCCCAGCGGCCGTCAGCTCTTCGAGCTATGTGCCCCGCCCACTGCCACTTGATTTTAGCGATTCTGCGGGCTATGTCCTGTAGTACCTGTAGTACTGTAGTACGGGAAGTACCTGGATGCAAGCGGCGCAGGACCGGTCTTTGTGGAAATCCTTGGGGGAGGCCTTTGTCCAGCAGTGGACGTCTTTCGGCTGAAACGAACGAACGTATTGCGAACGGAAAGGTATTCCCTAGGTTATATCACTATTTTATGAGTACAAATTCGTTATATTATTCCGTTAGAAGTAGTATTTCTCGTAGAAACCGGGCGCAGATGTTAGGCGGCCGATATCCGCCGGAAGTAGATCCGCTGAAGCCTGAACTCCGTTCGGGCTTGAATTATACAATATGGCCTGGTGGTTCGCTTGTAGAAACAGCACCAGCTGCGCCGGTTGCGGGTTCGAATTCCACCACGGGCGAATAGGCTAGTTGCCTAAAAAATTTTTTTTAGTCCGTAATGTTTAATATCAAAAAATATTGGACACATATATTTTTATTTGTCAATCTAACAAATAATTACATAGTTATGGTGCGTTGAAGTTGCGCACGACGTCACAACGTGCGGCATTTTTAAGCAAGCGTTCACGTCACGGGCCTCTTCTTATGAACTTTGGGGCGCTTTATCTCTTTAAATTTTCATTAGTTTGAAAAAGTGAAAAATACGTGTAGAGTATTTTTTGATAAGTTAACTGACGGACTAATTAAAACTCTTGCTTTTTGACCCAGGCAACATCCCCATTACGTCCGTATTTACAAACATTACTATGAGGTCTCACAGTGCGCGTGGACGCACAGGGTGACACACAAACCAATCACTGAGCTCTATTCAACGCTGTGCGTTCGAATTGCTGCTTCACTTAAGCAAGCATCGTTTGTGAATGCGGGCGTATGTGTGGTGAGCTGTAGCATTTAGGTACTTCCGAAAATAATGAATAGTAGTAAGATATAGTTCTTTTATCAACTAAATGCGTACCTAAGTACATACCTAATATGGCGACTAATATAACATTTCAAACTATACACTTATTTTTGTGACCCACCCCGGCTTAGCCCGGGTGCTAAGTATACTTATAAATTTCCTCTTGAATCACTCTATCTATTAAAAAAAACCGCATCAAAATCCATTGCGTAGTTTAAAAGATCTAAGCATACATAGGGCGGAAAGCGACTTTGTTTTATACTATCTATACTAATATTATAAAGCTGAAGAGTTTGTTTGTTTGTTTGTTTACTTGAACGCGCTAATCTCAGGAACTACTGGTCCGATTTGAAAAATTCTTTCAGTGTTAGAAAGCTCATTTATCGAGGAAGGCTATAGGCTATATACCATCACGATACGAGTAATAGGAGCAGAGCAACAATGAAAAATGACAAAAACAAAAACGGGTTTTCACGCGAACGAAGTCGCGGGCACAGCTAGTGTAGTGATAAGTCTTGGATTTAATCTGTAAGCTCAGATTCAAATTGATGTCATTGCAAGGTTGCCGAAAATAGATTATAGTTCAAATGATATCCACTTAAAATATCTCATTTCGTTCCATTTCACATACTCAATCGAGCTTTCCAAAGCTTTCCTAATGACAACCGGTTGATTTTACCGGTTACTAACCGGTTGCCAAGGCCGAGCCGTCATGCTGAACGATAAATGTAGTAGGAATATGATTTCCACGCTCCATTTGACTGAATTCACTTATATGATAGGAATTGCCTGATATAAGTTATGCTGAAACGATTTATTATGTTTCGATATTTATTAAATATTGCTTGGTTGTACTATTTTGTGGGCGCTATAGCCGTCTGACATGATTCTCCTCAGATCGATTCCGTAATGCGACGTTTGAAGAACAGAATTTTATAGTAATGGGAGGATCAGAGGTCGAATTGTGTAAAGCAATTATCATTAATTATCATTTGACAGTTCATAACGTACGATTATTCTAAACGCTTTGTTTAACTAACTTTACAGTACGTTATGAACTGTCAAATGATTACGATTGCTTTACACAATTCCACTTCTGGTTAGTTGAATTCTCCAATGTTCTAGGCATAATATTCCTAATATTCATGCCAAAATCAGTCGTCACTTGCAGTATTTAAAGCATTGGCCAAAAAGTGGAAGTTGAAGTGCATTAGAGAAATCTATAATCACTTCTGCTTAACATAGATGTTTTTATCTGTGATAAGCACAATCAGTTAGTTATTAAAATTTGTAATAACTTTAAGTTTTCATTTGGGAACGCTATTTTATAGATCATTTAAGGAACTGAACTCCGTAAAAATAAATTCCGACCAATATCTACGTTCTTCAATCAAGCCTATTTATTTGCAACCCCACGCTTTGTAAATAATTCAATCTTATGTATGACTAGTGGCCGCCCACGACTTCGTACGCGGGATCCAATTTTACCCTCTTAGGGGTGGAGTTTCGTAAAATCCGTTCTTATTGAGCACCTACGTTCTAAAAGGAACCCCTATGCAAAATTTGAGACTCCTAGCACTTGTAGCTTCTGAGACCTTTCGCTTTTATAGATATATACGAGCTTTATTTATTTTCTTACATACACAAACATTAAAGACACTAATAAAACATCGTATTAGGATTCCCTTAATGCGTATAAACATAGTGGTCTACGCACACAAATTCAGCACGAATAAACTATGACGGCTTGGGAGCCATTACGTGTTTACCGCCTCCACAAATAGGTGAAATTATATCGCCGGGCTCTGGAAGCACTTTACGTTTAATAAAACAGAATATGAGACAGATAAAAAGATGGTTCGCTGATGTTGTATTTTTAGACTGGGAACACTTTGTGTTCCATTAAGTTATAGTTTGTAGAAATGATATTAACTTGAATAAATATAACATTGTTAGTGTGAAAGCTAGCAAAATTGATTAACTTAGAAAGAGCTTAACGGCCACCAAATCAGCAAATGTTATTGCGAATTTGAAGTCTTTTCGTTACTTTTGTGTACTACCTTCGTGCTTGCCGTCTCTTTTTCTAGGACAGCGGAAAATACCCGATATTAAAAACATCGATTCATTGGTAAGTGTCAGAAGTAATGTGGCATAAATTGAGGTATATTTTGATACTGTTGACATATAAGCTTTTTTTACGCGTTTTTAAAGAATTGACTCTTGACTGCCAGACACTGATAACAAAAATTGGCACGAAACCCTAATAAAATAATTATATTTATTTTATTTTATCCAACCGGGTAACATGGAAAGCATTGGGGGAGGCCTATGTTCAGCAGTGGACGTCCTATGGCTGAGATGATGATGATAATTTTATTTTATTAACAACAATCATATCTCTAACATTAAAGGTTACCCGAATGCGATAGAGTAGATTATTATATTGTTTGTTTGTAAGTTTATAGAAAGATCTAGTATTTACGGAATCATAAAACTCGTAAAACTCATTTATATCTGTAAATAGGCTTTAAAAAAGCACTTTAACACCTAAGATGTTTTTATAGTATAGATACGTTATACCCGCTCAAGAATGGCAATGCAAAAGAGATCCAATTGTACCTCTTGCATTCAGTCGGACATGATCGGTTGCCGCGAACAGCCACGAATGCACTTCCCGATTGCCTTCCTGATTGATTGATAATATGCCTTCGTGTGTTTTTAGTTGATGTACAAATAACACTGCCACTATTATGAACCAGAAAAATGTGTCATTTCATTCGTAAATACAGTTTATTTAGTAAAAAATTAAATTTTAATTTTTATTCAATTTGACAAGGGTAACCCTTGTCAAATTGAATAAAAATTAAAATTGAATTTGACATGTGAGCTAAAATCTAGTGACCACTGCCAGGGGAAGTTGGGGCGAATATCTATCACTTAAGAACTCTGCATTTTAAACTCACGGAATTGTTTTTCTCTAGAAAAGAATATTATTATAATTATGTATTCCTGTGTTGACACGTATTCATCCGAAATCGATAAAATCAATGCTATGGCTATGNTCATAAATTTTGCACATAAAAATAATCCGGATTTGAAAACTCATTATAAAAGACAAAAAAGGCATAAGACTCAAGTTGATTTGAGGGAAAATAATAAGTTACGTTTTGTCTTGCTTTTGTTTAAATATTAGTTTGATAGTTCATTCGAAAATACAATAATTTAGGTTCTCTATATCTGTGAGGTTCACTCTACCCCATTCTCCTTTTCTGTGCAAAATGTCATAGTGAATAGCTGTCATAAAATAGGACTACTTGCGCCATTTTAAAATACAATAATGTAGGCGCATAACGTGTCTATTTATATGATATGTCATTGTTTAACACGTCCCAGTATTAATCCTACCACTGCTTCAGGACAATAAATGGGCTGAGAATCATAATGAGACTATCAACTCTGTAACCTTGGGTATTCGCGTAGCTCTTGTTACTAATTCATAGATACATCTCACCACGTCACATTGCCTCAGAATCTTACTGTAATATCTATATAGCTCAACACGCAATATATCCCGAAGTATGACAAGATTGGCAAGCCCGCCATTAGCCGTTTATCGTGATGTGACAAATAAATGACATACGTGACGACCCCCGCTTCCAATCTTGGAGATGGATGCTCCGATTTGTTTTATAGCGTTCGCGCTTTGGCACACGACGTGATTTAGACTTGTGTGTTTTTGTATCACGGCCTCTGTATGTACAGTATCAAGATATACACAGCGGCTTATGTACTTGTAAAAGACGTCATTTTACAATATAAATGCTGTAAATAAGTAAGTGGGATCATGCAAAGGAACTCATTAATTAATTTACAACCCCATAATAAAACTGGCCAAGTGAACTACCGTTGTTGTTCTTGTTAGAAAATTTACGTTATTATGTTTGTTGTATGTCGTAATACTTTTTATGTTGTTATGTGAGTATTTACGTATTCCAAATTACATTTCGTTACATGGATTACAAGTAGCAATTCAATGATCTTTCAAGAAATATTAAGTAATCATTTATTTATTGCATACTTTAGTACCAAAGTTATTTATTTAACATGCTCTTGTTATGCGACTACCTACACATTTTTGTACAAAATAACACCTTAAACAACTATACATAAGAAGTCATATTAATGCCGTGGTTGTTACATTCTGAAAAACGTGTTTATGATTCCAATACATCTAAACAGCAAATTACGACTGCCGAGACAAACCGCCCAACATATAAAAACTTTGTATGTTTGTCCGGTGCGTTACAAATGCCTCAGTTACGGCGATCACTTTACGACAATCAGTCGCTTCCACTTTGTATATGTTACGACATATACGTATATGTATATGGAACGTTAACGGGCACTTTCTGTTTCCAAGAATATACGACGATAAATCGCCGTCGTGAAAGTACAGGCGACATATCAAGTTACAAACTGTTGTATCTTATGATAGTAGCAATAAGTGCGATTTTGGAACAGAAATGTATAGTATGATATGCTAGACTGTACAGAGGAAATAGCTCACGAGTTGCCAAGTTTGTGTTTTTGTTGATATTATTTTTGGGTCGCGCCTTATATGCCAAGGTGGGCTCTCAGGTGATTATGATAAGGGATACGGTCGTTTGCGCGCAATCCTGCCTTTTGAGAGCCATCTTAATTGTGTGTTATCTCTTTTCTTAGGTCAAAATTTTCTTTATAACTGCATAGTATTTGTAATATCTACAAAGATAGTCTCTTACAAGAATTGGGATCATTTGTGTTTCCCAGTTTGGTAAGAACATTGCAATCTTGAATCATCTTGATTGTTGGATAAAATATAACTAAAAATAAAGAGCTTTGCATAATTTAATTTGAAGTAATTTACACTAAACAACACAATGGACTCTGAAATGTTTGAAAAGTCCTTTATGTATTAACGGGACTATTCCAAGCTCACTTTCCCACCGCTGCAACTCCTGTATAGCCAGGATCTACAGCTTGGCTTTCCTTCCATCCATTATGTTTAAGTGGCCATAAGTGCGTGGACTTTTGTAGTTTCGTACAAAACGCATATATGGTGCATTTCACGTGGGAAAGAACGAAGGCAAAAATCAAGCTTAAAACATCTCCTTACATCTTGTGTGGCTGTAAAAAGCGCTATTTTGCAATACAAATATCCAGTGTGCTGTCGAATGTACCTTGATTCATAGCTTCTGTTATCAGTCACATCAGCCTATCAAAGCAAATCTTATCACTTCACCCGCGCCTGAAGCAGTTCGTTTTCATTTCACGGCCCATAAATCGAGTAGTTTACGTTCAGCGAGACAATTACAGCGTTTGACCGCATTATCATAGAGGAGTGCGCCCAATTTTGCGTTGACGACTTTTTTACGAGTGTTCGACTCGGCTTAATTTACGAGCTATAAACCGGTAGGCCACTGATAACAATGTAGGGCTGCCGCGAACGACGGTGGGACTCGAGGGGAGTGACGCATAAAGTTGCGCTTAAAATTGATACTTAACCTGGTAGGGGATGGACGATAAATCGAAGGATGTGTTGCGAAGAGCTGATTTGTGAGGATTTTATTGCTTTTTTCTGCATGTGTTTTCAGAGAGAAATAGTGCTAAGGTTATGATCTATCACAACAATGTAAATTTTTTTTTGTTTGAAAAGTGTAAAAAAAAGGAATCGTGATAACGTTTAATCTGTAAAAACAGTAGCTTTGCATTAGTTAGAAATTGTGCCAAAGTGCTCATAAACCATGTCTCAGTGATGACACACAAACACACCTATTTTTCTCTTCAATGACAGAAATCGATAGAAATTACGGGCCTTTTCAAGGCGAGACTGAATAGGCACTTACAGGGCAGATATGCACCATCCTATACTGCATCTCACTTAACATCAGATGCGATTGCGGTCAAACACCTGCCTTGTTCTGCATAAAAAGAAACAGTTTTTTTCATAAACAGTAATGCTGGCATGAAAGAAAACCACTTATTGGTTTAATAAAAAAAACGCTACACTCACGTTGTTAAAAACTTCGCCTCCAAACTCATTGTAAACCCTAGTACACACACGCTACACGAGCTTAACCGCTGCAAACATCCTTAGGCCTCAGCCTCGAACTTAGCGGGCAGCGGGGCGGGAGCGGCGGCGGCGCTGGAGCGGGGCGGGCAACGCAGACCCGTTCTCGAAACAAGCGGGCAGCTCGCGCGGCGCTTTAGCGGCGAAGTGTTGTGTTCGGGGTTGTAATGTCGAGATATTTGTTTTTATTCGCAAACGAAATGTCTGAACAACGGCGACAATTTTATTTCGATTCAAATTTATTCCTAACCCTCGATTTATTGTGGGCAAAAGAAGGAGTGCGCTGCCCGCTCCCTCGCCGCTGCCCGCTCGTTGCCCGCTGCCGCCCCGCTGCCGCGCCGCTGTTTTCGAGAACCGGTCCATTTGATTTTACGCATAAGATCCTGCCGCTCCCGCGCCGCCGCCGCCGCCGCCCCGCTGCCCGCTAAGTTCGAGGCTGAGGCCTTAGCCGTAGTTTATGGAGCGCGAACGGACGCTTTAGGGCTCTGATGTTTAACTGCTCCTCCAGGCATTATCAGTGTCGTGAGCTACTTGCCTTTATATCTTAGTACGTTAAGAAGTTGTAATTTATTGATGAACGGTTTGAAGTTGAAGTTTGTAGGGTAATATCAAGGTTAGCGCGAATATTTGTGTAACGGTATATTCAAGAATCTCTAGTTCCGATGTTTATAGACTCCAAAACTACTAATTTTAATTTATAAATTATTTTATGGACACATACCACTTACATTGAATACTTACATAATAAATAACTTACTTAAATGTACGCTACTTGTAGGTTGGAGTCTAGACACTGTTCATTTTGTTTATGTATTTTGATATGTAAATGACTGTAACCTGTATGTGTACTTATTGAATAAAATAAAATAAAAATAAAATAGCCTAAAAACTTTCAATATATCAAATAAATTAAAATTCATGTAAGCGAGAGAACAACGCGTAGACCGTTAGCGCGGCGCTCTCTCTGAAGTTCAATATGACCAAATTAAAAAAATCACAAAGATTAGAGTAATAAAAATATGCAAGCAGTGCCGCAGAAAAAGGCTAGTTAATATTCAAGCTCATACAAAGACTGCCGAAAGCACTGCAGTGCGCGTTGAAGCGAGTCAACACCGTTAACTACGACGTAGACGCGCTACGGTGCTACAGTGCTACGAGCTACGAATTCTACTTCGTAACGCGTAGCTCTTTGCTACGACGCGTATTCTACGAAATATTTTTTCTTTGTAGACTTTATGGATTGCTTTCTAAGAAGCATTATTGTTTGAAATGGCTTATTAATTGACTTACAAATGTTTATTTATTTATCTTTCACATTATAGTCATTATAAAATACTGTCATCAATACATCATAAATACTTAGTAACTTTTGTATTGTGAGAGACTGGTGTCCGTACTAAGTTAGTGCTAATTTGGATATCTATTTGTATGGTATTTTCTATTATATTTTACTTTTATTTTCTGTAAATATTACTTTGTATATTTAGTTTTTATTATAGCTATAGATAACTGTAAACAATGTTAGTAATATTTAAATGTAAGTTTATTGTTTTAGGTAGGTATTTATATGGCACTGTATCTTCCAAAATATGTCTTTAATAGCCAAACGCACCAGGACTTTACTAGTAGTTATACTAGAAATAGATCAAGTTATTTTATTTATGCCCGTTCGAGCAATTGCAATTATGCCTGTTTCGATTAAACTTTGCATAATTATTAGAGAGTGGTAACCGCGAGACCAATTTGTGAATAAGTACTAGAACAGAGCACAGTTGCTTTGCTTTACATCTATTGGGTTGGCAAGATTACGTGTTCGATAGCTATTTTAATTGAAACAATAATACCTATCCATGCCTCAGGGAGAGTGCGTGGACTTTTGTGATTTCATACAAAAACGCATGTATGGTAGGTGCACTTCACGTGGGAAAGAACGAAGGATATGTGGCTGTAAAGAGCGCTATTTTGCAATACAAATATCCAGTGTGCTGTCGAATGTACCTTGATTCATAACCACTGTTATCAGTCACATCAGCCTATCAAAGCAAATCTTATCACTTTACCCGCGAAACAATAATACCTATGCATGCCTCAGAAGTGGTTGATTAAATAATCAAATTGACTATACCAGTCTAATTATTAAACAGAGAACCTCTAGTCAATTGTGTTCAAATTGATTTGTTTTTATCGGATGTTTCTGTATTGTTTTCACAAAAAAAGGGTTTAAGTATGTTTAAAGCTTTTTTGATGCCAATGAATGGTACTAAAGCTTTACTAAGCTTGCGACTATTTACTTATTTATTACTTAATGTATATGTTTAACTGTTATATCTTTGGTTAACTAGTGTTTTAAATCCTCTTGATGATGCTGTATAATATTAAGTTATTCTCTTATACTTTTCTTTATGCACGTGACTCAACCGGCTATATGAATTTGTTATTCTTACATTATCGCAATCAAAATGAGTTTCTTTTCCTCAAACGATCCACCCAATATTTTCATCTTTACCCTGTAAAATAACGTTTCAAAAACCTACGACAGTTTCCTTCAAATCCATCCATCTTTACAGGGGCCAGGGGAGGGCGGGCGGAAATGAGACGTCCGCCCAGGGGTCATTTTGCATACAGATTGAGTCCCCTGGCAGATATGTGGACGACGTGTGCCGCAAGCTGGGGGCTAGTGATGTGACGTGCGTAAAATATGTTTTGAACATCAAGTAGGTTAGTTTTTTGAGTTACCAATTCAGTAAAACTACAACTCTGATTATAATATTTTGAAATATTACAGAGATTAATCCAATAATTTCATCTTTACAACATTTGTTTCAGTCATTCACAATGCATATTATTTAATTTATTAAGGCTAACAATAAGTTTTGATATGTATAATATGGGCAGTATAAGTAGTATATTCGTTAAGCTAGCACCCATAGGTAATTCAAGCATATTAAATACTTACTTTGGGCTAAATGGCGCTCCGTGAAATAGTCTAAAGATATTTATTTCTTTAAGTAACTTGAAAAAATGTAATTGCCTAAAGTGGGAATACTTTAACAAATGGTTAATCATAAAGTATAATTAAGTAGGCATCAGGCTACATCATTGTTACAAAACCGCGCCCAATACATCTTTATAAGGTGTCAGTAGTAAGATTGAGTAGTCATTAATATCCGTACTCGAGTCCGCGTACACACATCTGTATCATCAGCACAACACTATGCGGGCAGACATTTTGAGCTTCATTAACCGGGGCGTGACGGCAAATATTTCAGGACGCGGTCCGCGATGCATGTTTGGAGTCTCTAATTACTGGCTAATCCTGCATCCGAACGGAAGGAAAGTTTTTGGTGAATACTTAATGACTTTGCCGGTTGGTGGGCTAATTTGCTTTTTATAGGCAAGAGGGGCTAGGGTACACGCTAAAATTCGTGTACGTCGCATACTTACTCGTGATGAATTTGAGAACTGAGAACTATGTAAATTATTTTATCTGATAAAGATATCAGTGGCTTACCTTTAGGTTGCTTTCTTCAGTATATTAAAGTAGTTAAGTTATTTTTGGGTAAATGTAGAAATATGTTTCGGTGTAAGTACTCGTACCTATGCGTAGTGTTAATTGTAAAAAATCTAAAACGTTAAAATAACGGTATCGTTATAGTCAATCAGCTGTCAATGTCACACGAGAAAAATTGAGAATAGAGACGCGCGCGGACGACTCCGCGCGCTTTTGGTGCTAAGTGATAAATTGTATTTAAAATAAAGCAATATAATGTGAAAGTTAAGTATCCAGTGTTTTATTTATGAGGAGAATAGAATAACTCTGAGTGACCCTAGCCTTTACTATCGAATATCCGAATGCCAAACAACAATGTAGATCACCAATCAACTCAAAGAACACCTACTAATTCACTCCCAACACAAAACAAAACTACGCAAAACTCTGCCATATAAAACCCGGTCGTAATTAAATTTACACGGTTTGCTGTACAAATGTTTGGCATGCATTTTTCCCCTAGAATTGATTCGGACAAAGTGGGTGTGGGGCAGGGGCGTAGCTACTAAGGGGCTAGGCGGTGCCCCGGGGCCCCCAATCTCAGTGGGCCCCCGAATCCTTACCAGAAAATCTCAATTGAACTGAACTTTGAAAAATTTTCCCGTTTTGAAAATAAATAGAGAAAAATTCAAGAGTTAATTAATAGGGAATTCCCCTAATTCTTTATGTGGGTTGGCAGTGTTGGCATCTTAGGCTGAGTTGCACCACCTAACTTTGACCGTAACTATGACGATAACCGGTGCTTTTTGTATGGAGTTTGACAGATTTTTGACGTTTGTCAAAGTTAAAGTAAGATGGTGCAACCCATCCTTATTCTTCATCGATGTGTTTTATTGCGAAGAAAGAGAAGAGAACGGTTAAAAATTAAATTAATGCTGTATCAGAAGTAAGTAAGCTTACATCTATATTAACAAACATTACTATGAGGTCTCACAGTGCGCGTGGACGCACAGGGTCACACACGAACCAATCACAGAGCTCTATCCAACGCTGTGCGTTCGACTTGCTGCTTCACTTAAGCAAGTATCGTTTGTGAATACGGGTGTTAATGTCGATATACTTGATAAAACCTAACCAGTTTAGATTGCAGTGGGGCCCAATTTTTTATTTGCCCCAGGGCCCTTGGTTTACCTAGCTACGCCACTGTGTGGGCGGATATCGGAGGCTCATTTCCGGTGGCGGGGCGGGCGGCCCGCGGCGCAGCCTAGGAATAACAGACGGAGGAACGCTATTATATTTCTCTGTTTTGATTTATGCGAATTCGATGGTCGATGTTCCATTGTACAAATAAACTGTGCTGGTTTCGAACTGGTTTTAAACGTTCTTTCGCACAAAGCGGTTGATGCTTCGAAGGTTGTTAAATTGGTAAGTTTCAAGATCATTGAGATATTTAACTATCAAGCGACGGCACGTGCGAAGTACTACGGTACTCGGTGAACAGACGATTTAGTGAGCATCTAGGCAGCAAAGAACCTGTCGTTATGGAAATCCTTCGAAGCCTTTGTCCAGCAGTGGACGGTATTATGTAAAGAATAAAATTTTGCAGATAGATTCCAGGGTGTAGACATCCACTATGAACAAATTTTACGAAATAAGGCTGCAAGGGTTGGAAGTTTGTATGTTTTACGCGGGTGAAATCGTGGTAGTAAATAATAATATTAGTTTAAATGGCAGTGGTATTACTGCTATTCGCCACTCTACGTAGCGCGGGCTGCATTCCCATTGCATCCAGCAATTCACCGTGTTCCCGGAACCAGCTTATTACTTAGCGCTTACCTCATTTCGCTGGGTCACTGTAAACACGATATTTGCGAACAAATTGTTTTATTGTGTTCCCTTTGTGATCATTGTTCGTGAAGTATTTTATTTGAGTCGCTTTTGAGGTAAAAAGTTTAAATTAAAATGATGTTGCGAATTACTTTTTTCGATAATGATTCAGGTTTTTATACAGCACTAGTAGTTAACAAAGATGCAGTGAGTTATTAGTGTATTTGTTGCAGTCAAAACTTATGACCTATCTAAACCACTTTGACTGCAAATCAGGAAGAAATGGCTTTGACCGATGCCCTTAGTTAAAATCACTTTTAACAGAATTTTGCAGTCAAAACTGTTTTTGACTAATCGGTCAAAACCATTTTAAATTTCAAACAAAACTGGTTACGAAATAAATAGCAAGGAGCTTGTTTTGACTACGAAAATCACTGTGACAAAAATAGGATGAATCAACCTAGGCCACGTTTTACGCTAGTATAAAGTTAGGTACTCATTAATTGTGCTGAAATTCTAGTAAATTACTCAGCACTTTACCCTCATTAGTACTGAAATAAACATTTAAATATCACAAGCGTCCGTTGTAAACCGTATTCCTAATGACCGAAATTGGTATAAACTGCGCATCCTCCATTCCCTCTATGGAGGGTAAAGTCCTCCCACAAAGCGAATATCTAACTACCTTCGAACTAGGGTCGATCTGTTGCAACTTTTATCGATAATGCATTCACTTTTATCGAATAGTCGACACAGTCAGTTAGAAAACAGTTCTCGGATCAAAAATAGTCTTCCATTTATTTATTTAGTGACAGTGAATAGGCACTTACAGGGCAGATATCAGAGTAAATACAAATGAGTAGGTCATCTTCATAGAAACGCCCAAGCGCGGTTTGTATGTGAGCGCGCCAATACGTATGCGGCGCGCACGCACACACTGACAAAATTTAGCGTGGATTAGCGGTGAGGTGCTTTTTTTTACTCTGATATCTGCCCTGTAAGTGCCTATTCACTCTCACTAAATAAACTTGTATTTAATCTGCAGATATGTATCATCATACACTGCATCTCACTTAACTATAATGCCAATTGTACTGTGTCAAGACGACAGCACATCAAGCTTAACACAGTAGCGTCTTATTTCGTCGTAATACAGGCTATTTTCCAACAAAAAAGTAAACTCTGATTTGCATCAACTGTACCTTAACTGTCATTCGGCAATCTCCTTCAAACGCTTTATCGTAAGCACTCGACAATTTGCGTCAACTGCTTATTGTGCACATCAGACTATACATTTTTGTTCCAAAATAGAACTTATTCCAAGAGCATAAGATGCTACAGTGTAAAGCATGATGTGACGTCGTTACTCTTGCAGTAGATAAGGCTTTTGTACGCGGTAATTTTATTTGTAGCCATCGAATGGGGCAATGGCGAGAGGCGCCGTAGACTTACATAAAACTACAATGATATTATGTATATCTAGAAATACTTATGTTTGTCTATTCGTCACATAATTGCCAAATCTGTTTTGTTTCCAAATAGGCAGGTACTAGATGTGACAGTTAAAATAATATTATCAGAGTGGAATTATAAATTTAAGATGAAAACTTAAATTTATGGATTCATTTTACAGACTACATTTTTAGTGAAATACACATTGATTAAATATCCATTTTCATGTATAGTGCATATCACAAAATAAGATGACATGCAATAAACGTTTTCAATTTGAATTTGAATAAGAAGTTTCCACAACCAATAATTTATGAGTTTAAAATCTTTAGTCTCATCATCATGTAGAAACTCAAATGAAGAGTAAGTACTTTTATTGCTTATTAAATTGACTCAGAAACGTAACGTAACCTAGAATTGTAATAAAAATATCAGACATAAGTGGGACCCTTCTGTTCCTATCGCCATTATAGAGCCACTGAACAGGGGTGTTACGCATTTGGGTAAATAAATTACCTTTGCACAGCACTCGGTCGCTTTAACGGGTGCCAGATAAATATATAAATACGCAGCCGACACCGGGGACGTTTCGTAGAAAATGCCTTGTTTTAAGTATATCTACGAGGTCTTAATTACATCTCTTTATTGTGTAGTTATTTTGGTTAAAATGCCATCGTAGAGTTTAGTCAAATGCCTTTCACAAATAGAAATGGTTCAATTTCTATAGCAATTTTGTTTGCTGATACAGTTCAACTTTTTTTTTTATGCATAACGGCAGGTATTTGACCACAATCGCACCTGATGTTAAGTGGGATGCGGTCTAGGATGGTACATATCTGCCCTGTAAGTGCCTATTCACTCTCTTTTAACTTTAAGGTGATATCGTTGATTGCTATTACTAATTGTAATTACAAATTGTATGTATTTCAATTAGTGAATGACACATGACAAAGCAAGTAATAAGCAATAGGTATAGACCTTAACAGAATGGTTCAAGTTTACTTATGTATGCAGCAGTTGTATTTAATTTTGCAATATTGCTAGATAGTTTGTTATCCCAAACGAAAATAAAATGGGTGACTATAGAAAATACTATTTTTAACACTACTTTTATGTTCTCTCACTCCCTTTCTTTCTCCCTTTCCACATTATTGAATGGCTAGATCAGATTCAGAAACATGACTTACGAAACAAACCCCCTGAGTTTATCCCAACCATAGACACTAATTTAACACACACATTACGTTCTGCAAAGTGCAGTGTGGTCTGACCAGTATTTGAACCCTAGACCGTGAAATCCCGAATGCCCTGACGTATGCGCGACGGCCAGTATTGCGGCTTGGGGACCTATACAAAGATATAATACAGTGAAGAGCGTATGTAGCACAGTTATGGACTATGGTGTTTTTAGTGGTATCTAGAGATCTGGAAGTCATTGGGGGAGGCATTTGTTCAGCAGTGGACGTCCGGTGGCTGAAATGATGATGATGATGATAGGTCCTAGCGCTTAACTCAGTCACTGGTGTTTTGGTAACGTCAAACGTCAGCAAGACTTCAGATCTTCTTTAGATTTATATGCTCTGTCACGTCATACTAAGTCAATTTCGCCCCTCCCATGCCTCAGGTGTTAGTTCTATAATTTCAGGGGACAATGCTTTATTAAGAAAATGATACAAGCCCTCAGATGATTACAGTTTAACAATCAACATCATATTAAAAGTAGGTAGGTTATCATCATCATCATCATCATTTCAGTCACAGGACGTCCACTGCTGAACATAGGCCTTTCCCAATGATTTTCCATATTGCCGGATTGGTAGCGGCCTGCATCCAGCGTCTTCCTGCTACCTATATGAGGTGTCGGTCCACCGTAAGTGAACGTTTCACGCTGTGTTTTCCGGTAAGTGGCCTTCACTCCAGAACCTCCAGATGTATACATAAATAGATGCATATGAATAAATCACACCGCGGCGGTATAAATTGTAGTATTAGCGTCTAGTAAGTTTTCTTTTAAAAAATCTGTCCATAATCACTTCCTCCAAATGATCTCATCTTCATGAATTGTAATTTCAGTTTAACTCATTCATCTATTCTATGTAGTTATGTATTTATTTATTATATATTTTATATATTATTTATGTATGTAGCATATTTATTTTTGTTTTTCTTTCCTGCACTAGAAGTACCGCCAAACAAATTTCTTTTCTGCTCAACCCAAAGGTAAACTGGTCGAGAATGCTTTAGTGCATTAAGTTCGCCTTATGTTCAAATTTATTTTGGCATAAAAGTTTAAATAAATAAATAAATAAATATTTATAAAGTTACAGGCATTGATTGTAGTCCGGTGCGCAAACCACCAAGACAGACGGCCCATAGCTCAGTAAAAATGTATAAAGCACTCAACCGTCTATTTTCTTCTCCTACTTATCTATTGCAGGTTAATCCAACAAAAACAAAACCTAATTTAAAACCAACTTCTAACCCCGATCCCTCATTAAAAGTACAGTTTGGTACTCCACAGCCACTCTGACGCTACGAATACCTCAGACAAGAGGTGTGAAGTGTGAACCGTGCTTTTGGTATTGATTCTGTTTTCATTCAGCTCATGCATGATATGCATATTTTTTTATGAAATGAAAAAATGTGTAATGCAGTGTGGGATATCATGTTTTGGGAAGTTTTTTTAAATAAAAAAACTAACGTATGACTATCTGGACGTTAGTAAGCCTGTGTTCACATTATTTACTTCGATTAACGTCGGCCAACTTTGCGTGTAGTGTAGTTAAGGTATTAGTAGAAACAATTTTAACTGAATCATTTTGAAACAATGAGTTTTTCCTAGTTAAAACTAGTTTCCACTGAGGTATTTAGTTAAAACTAGTTTCATCTAGGGAAAATGCGTTTACACTAAAAACGGGCTTTGACTGTAACGTAAGTGTGCATAAGCGAGATCATTCTTTTGCCGAATTGTTTAAACATTTTTGAAAGTTTAACTGCTTATTTAATTTTTCCTAAAAATAAACATTGTTAAAACGTGTATCTAATACGTAAGAATAAGACAACTCTTACCGTGGACGTCGTAAGAGGCAACTAAAGGAGAAATATGTTAACCCAGCTAATTTGGCCAGCGGAGGGGGTGATTGGAGAAATTGGAGTAAGAAGAATGACACATACAACGTGCTTTTTTTGATTTCCTGGAACTCTAGGGTATTAATAAGATCACTTCAAAGAATGGAATGGCATTACATTTTTTGTTAAATTCAACATTTTCAACTAGGTATCTTCTAAATCTAGAATCCACAATATCTTCAAAAATATGCTTTTAGAAACACATATTCCTAAGACTCTTTAACTAGTTTTTATTTATAGAATATACCCCTAAAATTTCCGAAAAACAAAAGGAGCACGTTGTATACAGTTTTAAAAACTCATTACAGACGCTGTCGAACAGTAAGTTAATAGCTATGTTTTCCTGCAGACAAAGGATTTTTATCAGCACCGAACCCTAAAAAGAAGTGTTTTTTCCAGATGCCCTAAGAGGTCTAGATTGAATTTAAACTTAGCGACGGCTGGCCGCGAGTCGAGAAGCACTTACAGACATTTTGTTCTCACTCTTGCCATCCACCAGTTCGTTTATACAAAGAAGCGTAGGTATACAGGGTGGAATTTTGAAATGCCACCTGGAGGGAAAGTACTCTTAATAATGCAGATAGAAAATTTTACCCAAAGAAAACATTCCTTTATTTTTGAAAAGAAATAGAACTGCATTCAAAGATTTCCAAAAATTGTTTGCCACACCCGGGAATCGAACCAAGTAAAATCTGTTCAAAATTACACCCTGTATTTTTATTGCATCGATCGTTCGGGTTAAGTATAAGGACAAAAACTCTCAAACAAACTTAATAAATTAAATGAAAGGAAAACGATGAAACTTTAAATTATTATAATTATTTACAGAAAACGTAAAGCTATGGTGGTGAATTTTCAAAAAAAATTGGAAATATTTGAATGCAGTTCTATTTCTTTTCAAAAATAAAGGAATGTTTTCTATGAGTAGAATTTTCTATCTACAGTATTAAGGGTACTTTCCCTCCAGGTGGCATTACAAAATTCCACCCTGTATAAGCTGTTTGTAGCGGTGGTAAGGGAAGTTTAGATAGGTAGATATATAAATCATTTATTTGCAAACACCTATTATAATAAGTTTTATTCGATATACAAAAACAGATTTGAACAATATTACAGCTTTTGTAACATCCTGTCGCATCCTGATAACACTAGATGTGAGATCTCAAATGAAGATGGGCCTTGTCATTATTTAATGTAGTAACTGGTACCTATAATACAGGCTCGGCCTAGTTTAGGTACTAGTACATTGTGTACCACTTAATGTCACCTAAAAAAAAAGTCCCTAGTTTTAGTGGTCAATGCTGGCCGTTGGCACCGACACATGCCATTATGACCCGTTCAGCACTACTGTTAACGCTCGTTTTTCTATGACGCCCGACCGCTGCTCCGTTGAATGGACGTACGAGTGATATTGTCGGTGTTGACGGTAGTCGGCAAAAATGTTCACCGTTTGTTTTTTGTTTCTGTATTAGTTAAGGTATACAAGTGTAAATGTTAATGTATGTTTTAATTCAATAAATTATTTGTATTTGTATTTGTATTTGTATTTGTATTAATGTTGGGTGATGTCACTTAATGGTAGACCCGAAAGCACATGATTGAACACAAATTTGACGTCATTGCAACTATAATGTTCTTGCCTTTTAATGTTCATATAAGAATATGCCATAAAGTTTTATAGGAAACAAATGATTTAAAGAGTTTCAAACCAGTCAGGTTTCAAAAAATTGATTTATTCTACTTACTACGCCACTAGTCCTAACCTGAATGATAAAGTCTGTCATAAAGAAATACCAATTCCCGCAATCTCATACATTCAAAACAGGTACTGCAACTCAAACAGTCGACTCTTACAGATATTGACATCACCTTTCGTCAAAACCGGTTCGAGCCGGCTGAATCAGAACGAAACTAGTTTGATCCAAATTCGTTTCAATCGCGAGTCAAAACGAAACGCGAATCCTTTAGCTGAGTCCCGATTGCGTAACGCCCCTTTCGTTGTTATGATTGACATATGTATAAAGCTTTGAGCTAGATTTCAATGTGAAACTAGTGATGGGAATAAAATAAAAGCTTTTATGTCGTAACAAAAGTGGTCCTGTTTGCACACTGAAAGTGAATTTATACCGGTCAACATATAACATTTTTGTACCTTAAATAATAATGTCAATTATACTGTGCTTAGTAAATTATGTAGCTGTAATAGGTACGACGTAGATTGATGTGCTATCGACTGAACATAGGTAAGTGTTAAAAGAACTACTACAACAACGTCATAAATGACATACATGATACTTTTTTAACTTGTCAGTACCTATTACAGCATTGTTTCCCAAACTTATTTGAGACGCGCCCCTTTCTACCATACAAGAAACTCCGCGCCCCCCTCCTCCAGTAAAGATTATTTATTGGTCGTATCGAGCAGTCTGGAATGCATTCTCTCAGCGGTCGCAGGTTTCTTACAGATGGCCCGCGCCCCCTTTAAAGGGCTTTGCACTCCTCTTGGGGGGGCGCCTCCCACTTTGGGAACTAATGTATTACAGTAACTAAACAAATTCAGTATTTGTGCTATGGAACATTTACATTAAGCAATTTTCTCACCAATAGCGGCTCATAATGTCATCAGTGTATTTGCAGCCACAACGATAAAAATGTCGATATCGACCACCTCCAATCCTTGTGGTTGCTTCACACATTACGTCGATTCCACCCAATTGCTCGCGCTTCAAAAGTAATGCCAACCGTAATTCAGAATGGCGGCCGAGATTTCCCTGCCACAGTTCTGCAATTATATTTTATGTTCTTGTTGTGTGGAATAAATTGTGAATGGATTGGTGTCGATAAATGGGTAGTTCTACTCACGGTGGAATTATTTAGGACCATAAAATGAATCTCCAGTTTTTGTTAGTAATCAGTATAAACAGTGACTAAAGACCGAGAATATACTACAACATATCCAATTTTTAACGGGCCAGACAAAATTATGATAAATATTGATTTTATAGCGGTTTTTCTATTTTCGATGGACAGGGAAGTGAGAACATATACAGGATAGTGAAAATTTAACTGAAAGATGCATTTGAGTTTATAGTCTTTACTCTAAAAATAATAAAAAATACTTTTATGTGCATCATAAAGGTCCACTATCAATTGAACATGGAACTCATTTAGGTTGCTTCTTTTTCCGTCACCTGATCTCTTTGACTTTTCCCTACTATTCGTATCTCCTTCTATTATCTTCCTCTCCTTTCCTCGACGCTTTTCTTCGACTGGAAACAATTCGTTAGTATCTATTTTCGGCATCTCCAGCAATCCATCAGGATCATCAATGTTCATTCAGTCCCAGTACACTCGTAAGGTCAACCAAGTCTGATGAATCAAAATACTGGTGTTGCAGGTATTACTGGTCTCAGTTTCAGATTCAGTTTAAGCGTCATCAACATTCTCTTTCATGGAAGAATATTTTACGATGCCTATTTGGAAGTGTTCGCACACGTTACTGCAAAAACAGCTAAAAGTTTGTATAGAGTCAAGCAAGTCAAAATGGAGTATCCAGTTTCAATGGAGTGTATGCATTTGCCTGCACTTAGTGTATTTGTAAAATGCCTTTATATGGCAGTAAGTTTTTCAGGTTAGTCGATATTCACTTTTCCATTTTCTTCGTAAACCCAGGGAAATGATACACAGGGAAGTGAGATTTTTGATGTATTTTGCCAAAATCATGAAATATATAAACTTCAAACTGACTGACGATTTGAGCGAAATAAACGTTTCACTAGGCGAACATAACTGCATACTTAAATACATAAGAACGACAACGTGGCTTACCCTTTGTTTTGTTACAGATTTTAACGTGTTTATAGGTGGCAGGGAAGTGATACTTAATTCGTGTCGCCTTTGTTCAGCAATCAAAAAATTATGTAAATAGGGAATTCAAACATAATCCATATAGGTTAAACGAAAGATACACTAATGGTTACTTTCAATACAATGTTATTTTTAAATAATTATATTTTTATATATTTTTTATTGTGATTTACATCATGAATTCTGGAATGTCACCCCACAGGGAAATGAGAATTTTTCCCATTTGAAGCCATTTTTGTCTGGGATGTTTTTATTAAAACGTGTTGAAATTCAGTGACCAAGTACTATGTGAGTTAAACTTTATTAATACCCTAAAACGAAAACTATTGATTGGTAATTTAAGGAACTGCAAGTTGAGCCCCGTAAAATTCCCTGATTTGTAGAACTACCCAAATGTGAATGAGGGGCATAACGAAAACTGGCGATGGTGTTAGGGTGGGTTGCACCATCTTACTTTGACAGTAATTATGACGATAACCGGTGCTTTTTGTATGGAGTTTGACAGATTTTTGACGTTTGTAAAAGTTAAGTAAGATGGTGCAGATAGTTTGAGTCCCGGGACCTTTCCCGGTTTTTGAAACAGGGACGCGCGCTATTAAGGTTTTCTGTGACAGACAAAATTCCACGCGGGCGAAGCCGCGGGCGGAAAGCTAGTTATTTATAATGAGCACAATGTTAAAGGTACAGAAACAGATAAAAATTAAAGTATACACATCCCTAATGTACCTAATGTAGATATAAGTGTACATGCAACATCATTACAGGCACTCAAATTATTTGCAATACAAATGCAAAGCAAACGAGCCGTGTTCTTTTAACCGCGAGTCCCCGTTTATGGGGAAATATCACAAATGTATGCGAAAACATATCTTGTGTACTTAATGCTTTCCTTTGAAATACCTTAAGAAAACCATTTACGCATCATTCGCTTAATTTTACACAAGTTATGGTGAATTGCGTTTGAGCAACCTCATTCAAAATTTTTTACTTATGAAGTTACTGTAACTTGATGAAAAAGTAAGTAACTAGTCGTATAAGTAAATAAGTTTTCAAAAAAAGGTGCAAAAGCGCTTTTCTCAAAAATCCTGCTAAGTAATGCTTCGGGACTAGAAATATTATTAATGTTTTTATATGATGAAATAAGGTGTGTTCCTATATCAGGTCCATCACTATAGTCTTTTTCACCTAAGATGATCCGTATGACGTTTCGAGTTTGAAAGATTTAGAGATGTCACATAACTAAACCATAGCGATTTATCTATCGATTTTTTTCGAAGAGTTAGTAAAACCTACTTTTAGAGAAATATTTTGTATAGGTGTTATTTAACAAAAAATATGTTTTTTTTAATTACAAATATTATTGTAACAATTTTTTATTGATAATATTCAAATTTCATGGTTCGTGTTCAAAAAAACGATTCCTAAAAAGTACTGGTTCTGTTTCTTTAAATTAAAAACTATTAATTTATTTTCAATGCGTTTATTAAAGTCAATAATCGAAAAATATAGTTGATTTTTGTGATGTTTTTAATAACTAAGTATTCACTGCAATCGATTAATGAACCGCGGAAATAATCGATTTTATCATACAAGAAATACCCCAGCACTAAATCTATTCCGTTTCACACATTGCGTACATTAAATAAAAAATATTTTTACATCGTATTTAATTAAAATATAATCAATAGACTCAGATTTTACTATATATTTCAAGACAAGTAGTTAATTTATTTTTATTATATTGCTAATAAAATACAAATATTTTTTCAAAAATATTCTGCATATGTAGTATGCGTAAAATGGATAACCTTGAAGTGTCATACGGATCATCTTACGTGAAAAAGACTATAAACTCAAATGTTGATGATGATAAAGAAGAAAGATTTTCCCAGAATGTTCAGAAGATGTTTGTCGAAATAAGCATAATTAAATATGAACGTGTAACCAAAGTGAAGCCGCAGGCAAAGACGTGTTATTACAAACTAGGTAAAGAGGCGCTTCTTGTACAATCCACCTCACCGACTACACATTGTTGTCGCAAAATAGCTCTTATTTCAAAGTACATAAGACACCGTCGTCTGTGCGACATGGGTTGACTTATTCGCATAATGGAGCGTGTGTGTAGAGGCGCTTCTTGTACAATCCACCTCACCGACTACTCACTGTTGCCGCAAAATAGCTCCTATTTCAAACTATATAAGACACCGTCGTCTGTGTGACATGGGTTGACTTGTTCGCATAATGGAGCGCGTGTGTGAGCTCGCGGAATTCGCCGGATATCAAATTCGCTCCCGCCGCACTTGTAATGAGCCGGCGTTCGGCGGGGTGGCCATGAATTACGCCTAAATTATTATTTGTGAACCTTATAATTTTACTAAGAGATACAAAATATAATATGAAGTTTCCTAAGAGATACAAAATAAAATTGGACTTTCTCCAAGCTGTACAGTCAGCTTCAAATAGTTCGTGACACCCAAAAGACATTTTGCGATTTTTTTGGCTAATTTTTTGGCTAAAATGGGTTAACCATTAACTGCCTATTCGATTTCGATTGGCTAAAAGATTGACTGGGAAAGAATTCCACGAGGCGTTATGCTCGTCTTTTACTGATGAGAAGCATATGATTAGAGCTTGAAATAAATAACACATTTATATGAATTAATGTCCTATGTCCCTTATATTGGGCAGAGGGCGTCCACAACAGTCCTCTATCGCGTTAGCTCTTGAGCTTCGCGTTTGATCTTGCTCCAAGTCTTGCCGATTAAAAACATTGCTATGTTATATTTTAATTACTATCAAGATCTAGTTAACTACGATGCTAAACCGTTCAAAAATACATTAATTACACGATTTTGCTGCTGAAATTACAATTCAGATATGAAATATAATAATTACAATCCATAAACATGGCCGCCCTAGCTGCAAACGGCATTACTCTCCGGAAACCGTATACATAAATTGGGAGTTGCGTAAAACCGACTAATGCTAAATGAACAGATCTCACAAACAAGGGGCATTACAACGTACCAATCTGAAATACAAACAAGGAATGAATTTGGAGATGTTATTCTTTATACATACTAAGGGCGAGTCTAAAAGAGTCATTAATGAAAAAAAGATTGAAAAATATTACCTAATCAACTTCATACTCGTTTCTTTGAAATATTTCTCTCCGGGAGGTTTGATACAATAATAATTTCAACCCTTTACTATCATGGGAAACTAGCAATGGTGTTTTTTCTATAGTTTGTAAATAACTGAGTTAGCAAACCAAAAAAGTTCAATGGTTTAATATCAAAACATAATACGCAAAATTTGAAAACTTAATAGGACTTAAATTACACTTTACAAAACATCAATACCACCTTTTATAAAATAAAAAAAAGCCAACGCCACCTAATTAAAGAAAATAAAAGTAAAAAATGAAATATCGCTCCCCTTCAACCTGATCAGGGTAAAACAGCCACTTTCGGAAAAACAAAAAAAGAGTAATTTGAGCCCGGTCTCAAAATAACAAAAAAATAACAATCTCCCAATTTTTTCGTTTAACAAAACAGAATCCACCCTCGAGGAATGAGAAGCTAAATCAGTTATTTAATTTCAGTAATGGGATTTCTGTGAACTTGATATGCTACTTTGGATCACGAAAAAGACACGAGGAAAATATTTTTTTAATTAGCTTACATTTAACAAAACATATTACCATACACGTTATTAAAATTTTCCAGCGTCTAGAGTTGAATAATGTACTAGGTAAGTCATTTGTTAGCTAACTTAACTGACAATTTGGTATTTCAAAGAATAAAAATCTGTCTTATCTTTATAGACAGGTGCCTTATTATTTCAAAAAATACTCGTTAAATTTACACTACTGATGAACGCGAGTTTATTGTAATAAGGGGGTTTAAGTTTTACAAAAGTTGTGCTTTGAAATTTTTCAATAGAGTCAACTACCCAACACTAGAGTATCTTACATTGGGCACCCAGAACAATTAATGACTTATTTAGGCTAAGTTGCACCATCTCACTTTAACCGTAACTATAACAATGAAGGATGCTTTTGTATTGGAAATTGCCAGATTTTTGACGTTTGTTAAAGTAAGATGGTGCAACTCCGCCTTAAAGTAACTTGTATACTCGTTATGGTTCTTACGATATCACGCCCTCACAGGTTCCAAGGCAGTAATTAATCAAGGCAGTGTCTTAGCGACAAATGCCTCCCCTCTCCTTTATTTTTACAGCCGGAGAAACCTCCATTTCATTAGTGCTACAAAGGAGTTACTTTGCCACAATTCAGTTACATTTAGGGTTACCATTTGTAAGGATTTTTCAGGACAATCTCACTTTTACTGAATTACTATTCGCCTGGATTTTTATGGACATTATTGAACTTTTACTTGTCTATATTTTTGTACAATTAACAGTAACCATGAGAGGTATAAACCACAGTTGTTGCTGTTGTGGTCTGTGTGTATTTTTAATACAAATAATATTATAATACTAGCTGAGGAGTTTATTCGTTTGGTTGAACGCGCTAATCTTAGGAACTACTCGCTCGATTTGAAAAATTATTATTATTTTGGATAGTCCAATTTTCGAGGAGTTTATTATTTGCCATCACGCTACGATCAATAGGAGCGGATCATCAAGGAAATTTTTGCGAAAGCGGGGAAAAAAATTGCAAGTTGCAACTATTTTTAAACGTACGGACACAACTAATATAGCCTTCTATATGGCAACCCTGGATCCTAATGTTAAAAGCAGAGTTTCCACTGCAAAAACTACTAAGGAAACAAAAGATTTTTTAACCAACTCTAATTTTGAGGCAGACGGAAAAATAACGCTAAGCTTGTTTTAAAAATTTAAAAGTTAAGTAGATTTAAGAAATAAAGGTTTTTCTGTCTAGATTTAAATGAAAAATGACCTTAGTAGATTTTTCTTCTTTTAATAATGCCCAAGTAGATTTATTAAACGCTCTTTGTCTTCTTAGTAATAATTGTTTGTGGGATTTTAAACTTCGCTCACTTTATTTTTATTTTCGTATGAATTATTATGGTTAACTAATCAAAAGGACAAGTGACATTTCAGAAATATATTTCTCACTTGCATGGTTGCCGGTTTATCTACCGTCTGTAGTAGTATATGTACCTAGTTTTAATAAATGCTTTTAAAAAAAAGAAATGTATAGACAAATTAGACAAGTAAATTTTATAAGGAACAGGATAATATAAAAAAATATGTTTTATTAAAAAAAAACCTTGCAACACTACTAAAGAGGTTTATATTATAACGCAAATCACTATATGGTTAACAATTCAAACCAGTAAATTAATCAGCATTGACTCAAGTCAATTCCAATCGTATTGAAGGCAAATTCATTCATAATCACAATAGCACTTCAAACGTAAGATTCCCGCATTTCACCGAAGCGAATCAATAGTTAATTGATTTGCATTCAATACAATCTATATATATAAAAGAAAAAGTCGTGTTAGTTACTCCACTTATAACTCAAGAACGGCTGAACCGATTTAGCTGAAAATTGTCAGGGAGGTAGTTTAGAGCCAGGAGAAGGACATAGGATACTTTTTTATCCCGTTCGAAATAAAAAAAAAGTCTGCTTTTTATTGCCATTAAGGCGGAACAAAGTTCGCCGGGTCAGCTAGTGCTCTATTAAAATTGCTTTTGAGAAACGATTTTGATAAATGCAGCAACTAGGACTTCGGCATCTCAATTATACGAGGAAACTCAGTAAATTCAAAAAAGTCAAATGTAGGTAATGAATAATGAAGAACTAGTTCTTAAAGTAAACAATATTTAACGCCCGTATTCACAAATTTACTATGAGGTCTCACAGTGCGCGTGGACGCACAGGGTGGCACACGAACCAATCGCAGAGCTCAATTCAACGCTGTGCGTTCGAATTGCTACATCACTTAAGCAAGCATCGTTTGTGAATACGGGCGTATGAATGTTTATATCCGTTATCTAGTACGCATAGTACAAGCTTTGCTTAGTTCGGGACTAGATGCGCAGTTTAAATGTACAAGGAGCAAGTTATTATTATTTTTCACCTAAAAACCTTCAGCGGGACTGGAACTCGCGACTTTTACGCAAACAGATCTATCTAGGTAAATCTTTTGAAATCTTCAAAAGTATTTTACTCCGTACCTAAGCTACTCTATGTTAACTGTTTGTAAAATGATCAGGAAACAATGAAATCAATATAATTATTATTGACGGGATTGCAACCATGTACCTTAATTTCGAGTTTCCTCAGTTACTCCGTGATCATGGCGCTTGCAACAGTGCCGAAATATCGGAAACTCAATAATAATTCTTCTGTTAGTGACCATGAAAGTTTAAAACAATATTATTGTAAAGTAAATTATGTCGTGTTTTGTCTAATAATAAATTATTTTAACTGTCTGTTACCAGTACTTTGGTTTAATCAAATAATGGATTGTTCTATTTGACTATTGTAACTTTAGTCTAATTCAAAAACTTATGTTCCTTTGAAATTTCCATTTTGAGAGACAGTTGTTGACTTAAATACTCACAATGGTACTTTAGCTAACGAAATTGTATCTTAAATTGGCCGCATTAACCTTAACTTTATTTGTTTCGTGTTAAAGTTTAATCTAATTGGACAAAGGCCAGTAGATAAGTGGCCGCTGTTACTTTTTACAGAACCTCTGAGATAGGGCGGCGGCCATGATCGGAGGTGCCACTCACACCGACGCGTAACACTGAATCAAGAAGTATATTATTTTTATGTCCAAAATTATCATTTTTTTATGCATAACAAGGCAGGTATTTGACCACAATCGCACCTGGTGTTAAGTGGGATGCACTCTAGGATGGTACATATCTGCCCTGTAAGTGCCTATTCACTCTCGCCAGCGAATTCCAAACTAGCACAAGGAAATGGAGTAGGTAGCTCCTTGTTGATGAGACAACCAAGGCATAGCATTTGATAGCGTACTGTCATAGGATTAAATTGACGTTGACGCCCATATAACAATCATACCTACTAAGATATCACACGCAGTGCAGTCAATCTAACTAACTATTACCTATTAAGTAAATTCAAATTTGTGCCAAGAGGTGGTCAATTGTGGGAGTTTGAATCATCCATGTCCATCAGAATGTATTGTAATATGTTCAAATAAGCATTGCGAATTAGCTTTCATGCACTACTACTTGATTTCATACTAGTTTCTAGGAAATTGTTTTAAAAAATACAAGGTATTATTACATGAAAGTTCGCGTAAATTTTAAAATTAAAATCCTGATCATACCCGACCGAATAGCTTTGTTTTAAAACAACCAATCCAGGAAATGGCATAAAATAACAGCACCGAACGAAAACGTTACAAAAACAAAATGCAACGTCGAATAAAAAAAATAACGGCGGCCATTTTGTGAACGTTTGGAAGAACAGAGCCGGGTGTGGAATAGCAAAGATAGTGTTATGGTTATAGGCGGGCGTTCACACCGTGAAACCGTTGTGGGGCAAAAAATATTCAAATTTATTGGAGTGCCACTCCATAGCACCGATAGTAAACAGGAATGCAAATGCAGGTTTACGTGTTTACTGTACGAGTACATAGACGACATTATTTAAATTTTAAATAAACAACTTGAAAAAATCAATCTGCCTAAGGCGGGACTCGAACCCACGAAGCCAAGTTTGAGAAGCGACTCTATTGGCTAAGAAATTTTATAACCATAGACGACATTTATATCTTTTGCAAGAGTTTTACAGCTGAAATCACTTGAAGTTATTGAAAAGTTTTGACGAGTACAAATACTTTAAACGTTTAAACAAAAGAGGACGTAACAGGCTTTTATTTAAAGTTACGTACTGTTGTAGTTTTAGGGCTGATTTTTCAATCGTCGGATAACTTTTAACTGATGAATAGGTTTGGCACATGGACAGTTTCTGTATGAGAAATATATGAAAGTGACAAGTTTATTTTTAATTGAAAAATCAGCCCTTAATTAAATTCTTTGTATTTACTACCAAAAATATTACATAGAAGCCTGTTTTTTGTCTTACCAGCACTTTTTTCTCTACGTAAAAGCGCCGTAACACACCTTCAAATAATACCAGCTTTTTCAATTACTCATTTCCTCACAAAATTACAGCAACAGTGTGATAGCACCAAACACCATGTACAAAACAGAAGCCCCAATTCCGCGATTGGCCCCGCAGTAAAGATAGCGGACGTCGCCACTCACACCGCGGCGAGCGTTACAGACAGTTTGGAGCATTTACGCGACCGTTGCGCGGAATGGTTGAGATAGGACACGAATTACGATTGGACGCATTCACACCGAATGGTGTTTGGGTATGGAGTGCAGTATAGGTGTTGGAGTTTGAATTTCGGGTGTTTTGGGCAAGGAATTTCGACTGGCCGTATCCGGTAGTAATAATAAATTGTGAATAAGCGTAGTGGTAGATAAGGCACTCGATAGGAATGCTATATGTTCAAGATACGTATTGTTTCGAGAATTACAATTGCTCAGTAAACAATCCTCAAAACAATACGTAATTTGGTTTAGATGGAGCCCACATAGCCCTTGTATGCCCCCCATATCAGTGCAGATAGGTTTTCTACAAGGAAAAAAATGGTGCAAAATTACTCGCACCATCAAATCATATGATTCTGCGATACAACACCGCGCTATAAATTGTATATCAACTCCCAATCTTGAATATATTATATTATGCTTTTGCTATGGTAGAAGTAGGAGTGGATATGAAGCTCTACTCTATAGTTCTCTGATGCTTAATATTAGTTTAAAAATGTTTTAATGTATGTTTAATTTTTATTTTTGAAACCAAAAAAATTATTTTCTTTCTTTCTTTCAAAAAAGTAAAAAAATTATTGTGCCTGTTAAAAAGGGACACGGTGTAACAGTCCGACCCTAAGTACTGATGTGAACGTTACGATTTAAAATTTATTGATGCTCGTGACTCGTCCGCGTCTAATGCCGGGTACAGACGGCAACAAAAATAGACCACTTAGGTAAGTAGGCTTTACGTAAGTGGGAGTGTATTGACTGGAGGCCTATTTAAAGGTTATTGGATGAACTGGCTGAAGCAATTAGGTCTTGGTTAAATAAGCCGTCGTGTTTGTGGAGCGACATGACGGAGTGACGTTCTCGCGAGCTATTTTTTCTTTTTCGTCATTGACAGACATTTATGGCGGTTAAGGATGCAACCGGGCGGCAATAGGTGAGCGCAGAGCGACATAATATGACAGAGCGCAGAGCGACATAATATGACGGAGCGAGGCGACAGCTGTCAAATTGTATGGAAATGTAACGCCGTGGTCTCATTGCGCTGCAGTTACGTTACATTGGTGAATACGCATCTGAATATGAAGCAGGTGCCCAAAGCTGTATACATAATAATAATAAATATCCTTGGACATTTAACACTGCGCCTCTAGTCCCAAACTAAGCAAAACTTGTACTATGGGTACTAGGAAAAAATACTCGTATCTATCTATGATAGATATTTTTCAATAAGGATTTTTCTGCTCACTGTACAATGACCAAGCCCAGAGAAGTGGGTAGGCGACATATCGGTGCGAATTGGTCGCCGTCCTCCACAATAGGTAGGTATATTAGACTGCGATAAATTAGCGTGAAAAAAGCTTGCCGGTGGCGCATTGCATACTCTACATACGTAACTATAGGATAAAAATTTATCATGTGTATTGAAATAAGCCCAAGTGCGATTCTGACTTGCAGAGCACTGTTCCTAAATCCTACAAGGGTTCACATTTTATTTTGTGTTAAGGAATCCTGAAAACTATCTAGAAACCAAGTGTCCACTACTGAAATAATGTATGAGATTTTTTCAGCAGATACATGCCGAGGCCTACCTCGAATTAGGTAAATAACAATAATTATGATCTTATTAGTGAAATTAGTGGGATATTTTTGTTCATTTAAAGTTTTCAATTTGCGTAATAAATTTATTTGTCAATAAGACTGAAAATGAGACTGATACTGAAAAATAATGTATTACTAAATAGTGATGCCAACATCACGTCATGTTATGTGATGGTGGCTTAACACAAAGCTTATTGTAGAGCTTTGCACAAGCACATCCACAGCACTTAAAAGCTCTAACTTAAACCAACAACTGTGTTTGCGATAAATTATGTTGCAAGCAACCATGTTGATGGTTGTCTAAAAGACAACATTGCAAAAACTACGTTACGTTTTTTTGTCACTGACTAATATCGGCATCAACTTTGTTACATCCTTTTATAATGAGGGTGTTCGCGATTGAAAAATCCGCCAGATGGCGGGACGTGGTGTAGGGTCTGACTGCTGCGTGATTGGTGGATTTTGACATATCTGTCAATGTCATGTCAAAAATAACCAATCATGCAGCATTTGGACCTCGCGTCTACGTATTGCCATCTGACGGATTTTTCAATCCGGAAAACCCCCATTGACTTGGGATGTTAACTTGTGTGACCGCTACCGCATCTCTGAAAACCTAAAATGGCCGCTAAACTATTTGAACGTGACACAGGCGCACGGTAACATTGTAAACCACCGCTGTTAATATTGAATTAAAATCTTCAGTTCAAAGGACATCATATTTTAGCTGGAACGAACAAATTTTAAAAGGCTGAATTTCCTCTGAACTAAATTGTATAACAAACTTGTTTGTGCAAAAAAACAGCAATGAAAAATGGCGAAAGAATAAATTATCAGTAATATTCGCAGGACCAGAATTAAACGCTTTAAAGCTGAGCAATAGAGTTTGTCAGTTTATCATTTCGCGAAGGAAAGGCAGTTTCTAAATAGGCCAGCACTAATTTTATTAATGATACCTTTTGATTAATTGTCCTAGCCGCATTCACACCATAATTTTAATTAGTAAAAAACTATCGCCGTCAAGTTAATATTTAATAACAATCGATTACTCGCACGCCGCTGGTGCGACACATTCAACTTTGATTAACCTGACAGGCCATGGAAAATGAACGTGACATGTTTTCGTAGTTAATTATAGATAAACTCCGGGTTTAGAACGCGCGGCCGCCCGTGACACTTATACGCACTGGAAAGGGCACACAGTACAAAAATAACGTAATCCTGATCAAAGCCCGGAGATATAAAATGAGTAATCAAGTCGGGATGCGACGGGTCAGTGGATAACTAATGAAATTACTGAGGGAAGCGATTCCGCTAGCTCGCTTCGGTGTGTACGGCAGCATGCAGAATGTCACGTAACTGTTTGTGACATTAAAGAAAATTATAAGGTCGTGCCATTTTAGCTCGGAGATTTGCATGCATGCACAAATTAAAATCAAATGACGCAGTAACACGTGAAGCTAAATAAAAGCTCTTACAAAAGTTTATTATAGCCTTTGCTAGCAATTAATGCGGCGACACTTGGAACTTTATTTCTTTGAATTTAAAGCTAAGTGGGGTATAATTCAAGTTTGCAATCTTTGCATAAGTTTTCGTGAATTCAGGCAAAATTATATGCTAGTTTTAGACGTGTGATAAATAACAACAAAAAGTTGCATGTTCAACAATAAAACCCTTAGTTTTACTGAATCATTTTGACAATTTAGCGCAGTTAGAGCAATTTAGTGAAGCATGATATGTGTTTAAAATGTTTATGCCCACAAAGCCCAGCCGTTTTGTACGTGGCTCGCATACGAGATCGGCGAACTGATAACGCGTGTTACGCCACGGTGTGACGGACGGCCGCGCCCTATCCCTTAGATAACCGTACATTAATTAAGATAACTGAGGAACTAAATTCGTTCCAACGAATTGCTGAGGCGGCCTTGAAAATTCTGATGAACAAACGCAGATGTATAAATTGTATCTTAATTGGAAAATGATAGCAGTTAAGTTTGATTGAAATGTTTTCGGGAAAGAAAATTGATTACATCGGGTGTTGTAGAGAGAAAATGTTTTGAGATTTGTTACGAAATGTATGTATAAAGCGAATTTTATTGACAATTCGCATTTGAACTCTATTGAAAAGGTTTATTTGTTGTCTTGTATCCATTAAAACAAAGATTTTTTCCAATGAGATGTAATATTGATAGATGTTTGGTTTTCTTAATAAATTAAACAAATCGTTGTGGTCACCCATCCCTTTTTGACCGGAACGTAGGTTGCTTAATTTAGAAGACTGTAGAAGTGAGTAAGAAAGAAAGAGTCCCTTTATAACATTTTATTTGTTGTTTTTAAAAACTATTAGATTGTTATTGTTTTCTTAGTAACATTGAATAAACGATGTTTCTTTTCTTTCTTCTTTTACATCCACGTAATACCACGTTCACATATTAATTGTAGAGGAGGCCTGCTACTTTTACACGTTCCCCGAACCTATTACTGTGACCGCCCGTTCCACATTACGCAGTGAAAGTCACATATTACCAGTATTAGTTCTAAATCACAGTACCGCGAACGTATCATAATGGACTGGATGCAACGTGTAATTTGTATGAAATGTTTTGATGCATTGTTTTATTGTAGGCATTCGATGACATCGGAAATGTTAGATTACAAGTTTGCCCGTATAACCAACCCTTAACCTAAATAAATTTCAACATTGATTTAATGACCATGATTGGTTGAATCATTTGAAAAGTTTTTTCATGAACTGTAAAGATATGATTTGCCACAAATCATAGAGAGAGAGAGAGAGAGAGAAAAATGCAATTGAACAATATAAAGATAGCTACACTAACGAAAGAGTACGAGTTTACTTCAGTTTGTCTGAAATGCAATATAACAACTGCATTTATTGGCTATCAAGACTATATCGGCAAAAATAAAGTATTCCTTGTATTATGAATAATATTCTTCCGCAATAAAACTGCGTACAAGCTGGTATGCAATAATACAACGAAGCATGCAGGATATTAAAGCATATAGACCTAATAAAGACTCAAATTCAAATTCAAATTCAAATTCAAATAATTTATTTGTGAAACACAGGTAAGCAGTATGATGTACAAACAAGATATGTGTTCAAGCCGTGATCAGCCTTGTCGGCATACAAATGTTAAAGCGTGATTTTAAGTATAATATTATGTTAAAGAAAAGTAATAATGAGCAAATTAAATGTCAAAATCATAAATGTCAGTTAAATAAATAGCAAGATTAAAATAAATTAATGCAGGGCAGTCAATCGGATATTAGAGTCAATGTTGTCAAGGAAGAAATTGTAGAAAAACTTTATTTAAATTGTAGGAACTCATGTACTGAATAAAAACTGTTACTGACCAAAAATATAAATAGCTTTTGTTTAAAGATTGAGATATCAGTGCACTCTTTAATATGATTAGGTATTTTATTATAAATTTTCGGAGCCATAGCAAAAACACCCATGTCGTAGAGGGCTGTCTTATATGACACACATCCATCAACGGCTATAAGAATATTGCGATTACGCGATCTCGGTATTATTTTAAACAGGGAAGGGTTATGTCTAATAAATAGAGCCAGCTCAAATATATAAAGGCATGGCATAGTCAATATTTTTAAATTTTGAAAATGAGGTTTGCAACTGTCAGTTCTCTTCAAGCCACACATAGCACGTATACACTTTTTTTGACACCTAAATACTCTATCCCAGTTAGTAGCATTTCCCCAAAAGATTATGGCGTACCTCAATCTGGAAGCTACGAAGCCATGGTAAGACGTGACCAACGCAGGGAGATTTACTTTTTTTGATAAGTGGTAAAGACTGTATGATGACTGGGAAAGTTTCTTACACACAAAATCTATATGACTTTGCCATTTTAAATTGCTATCTATATGTAGACCCAAGAATTTTACGGTTTCAGTTGAATCCACTACTTTGCCACTATGCACTATGGGTAAATTGAGAGTCCGTTCCGTTCTTTGCTTAAATTCCATAATTTTAGTTTTGTCTATATTTATAACCAAATTATTACTTTGCAACCATTCAATTATAGAAACTAAGCCGTTATTAATATGCGATTACAGAAAATAATGGCCTATTAAGTACATGTTTTTTTGTGTTATTATGAAAGTTTAGAAAACTGCGCAGTTTTTAAAATTATTTTGGACCTATGGAAGTTTTTTTTTTTTCAAACCTTTAAGTTGAAAATTTTAGAATGTTCCGCTAAAAGCATATTTTTTATGTTTCTAGCAAAAATTTTGTATCTTGCATCAAAGATAGGAAGTTGATTATTTTTTTCAAACATCTGCAATTAATAGGGAATCTGTCAAAAAAAAAGAAATCTGAGAAAAATCGACCCAAAAAAAAGATAAAAAAATTTAAAGCCTACTGGGTCATACAATTTGAAAAAATCACAAAATTAACGATAACTTCTAAACTATGAAAAATCGTAGAACATACATTGGGGTGAAATCGATAGGTCTAGTCCTCACCTATCACCTGCCTTCGGCTTGACACCTTACAAGAAACACCCTGTATAGACCAGGAAGAGAAGTGGGCCCAAAACACTTCCTTGAGGAACTCCAAATATGATTTTTCTTGCAGCCGATTGAAAATGCGTCTCTTGTTTAGTCTTGGGACAAACTCTGCTTATACATGTAACCTGGTTTCTATTACTCAGATACGACTTTAACAATTCCCAAGTATTACCCCTGATTCCATAAGCTTCAAGTTTGTTCAGTAGGATATTGTGGTCAACGAAGTCGATCAAACACCTATTCCTATCTCACACCTGCCTGCGCTCAAATTTGTTTGTCAGACAGAGACGGAGTGAATCTCTACGTTCGCACATACGCTTAGCGAGAAATACGCGGTGCGCGTAATACACGACTACGGATTATGCAATAATAACCTCTATTACTTTGATAGTAGGGTCGGAAATCGTGTAATTTAAAAAATACTTAGCGAGAAATACACGGTGCGCGTAATACACGACTACGGATTATGCAATAATAACCTCTATTACTTTGATGGTAGGGTCGGAAACCGTGTAATTTAAAAAATACTAGGTGGATCAAGTATTTTAAAAATTGGAATAGGTGCCACTTAGTACTGTAAAATACCTAGTGTGTGTGTGGATCTGTTCTAGTAAATACGTCTCATCTCTAGTAGCCAGGGTCATCCTGCGAATTATCGCGGTTGTCCCCGGGCTCCACGCACTCAGCCGCGTGCCCCCATCCCCTCTGCCCCCAGGCAGATCAATGCTACTCGCAACTTTGCGGTAGCAAGTGAGGCTCCTAGCCTCCGCCCCAACAGGCCCAATGCTNATCTTTTTTGTACAGTGGTTTAACAATTGTAGTTTTTAGTGGTGTTGGAAATACACCTTGTTCAAAACAAAGGTTTATTAAATGGGAAAGCACAGGGGCAATAATATTAGATACATATTTTATCACCAAGACGCAAATGTCATCATATCCTGTACTTTTTGTATTTTTTAACTGTTTAATAATTGAATGGACGTGATATTGATCTGTTGGTGGTAGAAAAAATGAGTTAGGTGACTTATGAAATGATTTGGGATGAAAAGAGTCAGTTTTAGGATTTTGAAGTTGAACTATATCTACAAAATAATTATTAAACAATTCTGATATTTGTTGGGGTTCCCTAATTTCTGTGTTATCTACTAATAATTTGTCAATATTTTCTCTTGGATAATTATTTTTATTATCATTTATGATATTCCAGGTTGCTTTAGATTTATTGTTAGATTTTAAAATAAAATAATTATTTTGTGATTTTTGTGTCAATTTGATTATTTTACTGTATCTTTTAGAATAAGTTTTAAATTTCTTCTTGTCAATGGGATGTTTAGAAAGTCTATATTTCCAGAGCAGAGAGCGTTTTATTTTACTACATTTTTTAATACCATTTGAGAGCCATTTTGGTCGCTTTTTAGTTTTATTTTTTATTTTTACCACTGGAAAACATAAGTCATAAAATAACCTAAATGAGTCCAAAAACAAACAGAAAGCACTATCGGCTTCGTTTGTCTCAAATACCTCACTAAATGTAAGTTGACTTAGACAGTCACCGAACTTTCTCAGGTTCTCTTTAGAGTAATCACGTCTAAAGGAGAACCAGTGATCAAATAAACAAGTCTTTTTTATTGGAACTGTCAAAAATTGGGCTTTATGATCAGATACTCCAAGCTCTATTAACTCACATCTAGCGTTACGAACGTTATGAAATACATTATCGATGCATGTACCGCTAGACGGTCTTGTAGGTGCATTTATAGAATGTTTTAAATTAAAACTAAGCATTAGTTGCTTCAATTCACGTGACTGTTTACTTTTTTTTAATAGGTCTATATTGAAATCACCGCATATGGCTATCTTTTTTGCATTATTTTTTGATAGAAGAGTCAAGATATCATTAAGGTTGTAAAAAAATGTATCAAAATTGCAGTTTTTATTTTTAGGTACTCTGTAGAGACACATTATAATTAAATTATGATCAACAAGTTCTATTCCACAGCATTCGATTTCATTTTGAATAGAGTGATTCTGGACAGATGTCAGAGTAATATATTTCAGATTATGTCTCACTAAAATGCATGCTCCACCTTTGCGATTATTACGACAGAAGTGTGCAGCTAACTGAAAATTAGGGATGTAGAGAAGATCAACATCTTCCTTTGTCATGTTATGTTCTGTGAAGCACATAACATCAACAGTTTTACTATTCTCTAACAAGTCATCAATACAGACCGTTATTAGGTCAGCTTTAGTTATGAGTCCACTTATGTTTTGGTGCATAATGTTAAGGTGCTTAAATACGAAAAAAATTACTATGTTGAATGTCAGTATCAGTACTAGTACAATTAGTTTCGGTAGTCATATTATCCGTTTGAGTGCCCTTTTCAACATAAGTACATAATTCAGTATCGGTTTTCACGTCAAGAATTGTTTTATTACATACATTAAGCGAACAGTTATTGTTATTAGTCAAGTTACAATATAATAGTTGTCGTTGAGAAATATAGTACAAACGAAGAATTTCTCTTAAAATGTAACGGCTTATATATAATGAAAATTGATTTGGTCTAGGTTTATATAATTTAAAATTCATGTCAAGGTAAGTTGTGTTTGAAAATTGTTCAGATATTTTACATAACTCATTGTTTAAACGATTTTCTTTAAGGAAATTATTAGAAGAGCATTCACATATAATAATATTAGTGTTCTTTGTACATTCAATCCAAGATAAAAGATGATTTCGCGTGTGGGATAAGCTATCGTCATTAGCAAAGCCAAGTACAACCACATAGTCGGTCATTGATAAAGATGGAATATCAGATATGCATGAGTTGAGTAAGTCTGCAAGTCGTCCACCAGGCTTCCAGAAGCAAAAGACGTCATACTTTGATCCCAGAAGATGTTGCAGTAGTTGACGCACACCTCTACCAGTTTGGTCCGCTAAAATCACCACTTTGCTCTTTCCATTGCATGTAGTGGATTTGGTACATCTCCCACGTTCACCGTCCAGTGAATGCCTGTCATCTACAGTTTGCTCCGAGTCGTGTTTGGGTAAGTTAATTTCTGGTTTTAGGATTGTGTCATGGCTCAGTTTATCATCTTCCTTAACAAATGTTACAGAATGTTCACTGTCACTTGTAGTTATAAGCTCCTCATACTCTTCAAAATTAGTTATATAAAGGTTTTCTAATTCTTCTGTTAACTTTTGGTTTTGTATCTTCAACTTTCTAATGCGGTTAATCAGGTTTTTTATTTTTCTGCGTTGTCTTCGTAATCTCAATTTATATTTTCGAGTGAGTCCAATTTTGTCCACATTTTCAGTTAAAACAGAGCTATCGTCATTTGTTTGAGTAGACTGATCAGAAGTCAAGCGGAGACTCCTACTTGGAGTGTTGATCACTTTTTTTATTCTATGTATAATGGGACTGGAAATGGAACTCATTGAGTTTTCTGTAATACCTATTTTCTTATAGAGTGTAATTACTCGCGAGGATCTTTCTATTTGATGTTTGAGCTCGGAGTTTTGAATATTTAAGTTTTCTATTTCTTCCTCGGCTGAAGATAATTTTATTTCCAGTTGTGTGATTTTTTCTCTGCATTCGTCGACTGAGTCGCGGTCCGTCACGGAGGGCAGGCTTCTCATCGAGTAGTCACATATAGAAGAAGTGCTGCAATCACCTTCCGTTCCATCAAATGAGTTTGCTTTTAATATTTGGTGTTTCAGTCGGAATGTAATATTATCATTTTCATTATCCATTTTCTATTACTATTTTCTTCCAATAATAAAAAATAAAAACCAAAAAAATATTGTTATAGCAGGTTTTGATCCACGGGCACTTGAGATTGAGTGCTTACTGCACCGCTTCGGCTACAGTGTGTATTAGCAATAGTGACGAATGTTTTGACTTAGTTATGTTCACACTGATTAAGCGGCAGAGACCGACTAACATGTAGGTAGTGATTCATCACAGTCGCGCAGTCAACGACACAGCACGTTAATGTTTTACCGTCAATATTTCACAAAACAGACGACACACACAGCACTGTTTTTGGTAGAATTTGCGCACTTTTTACTTTTGTAATGAATGTTTATTACTTAGTTCGACAGTAAATTTAGTAGGCTTCATTTTTATATACGTTTGACACTGAAATTTGCAGTAAGACTTTAGTAAATGAATTTTAATGACGGAGCCTGTTATAAACACAACCGCTCAGGTGCGGGGCGCCTGTAACTTCGCGGGAAACATCAAAATTACGTATAATTTATTGACAAGCTTTCAAACATGGCTGCTGTTCCTGATATCCTTGAGGGATCATATTGCTCAGTTACCAGATTCTCTATTTTGACACAAAACGGAATATTGGTTGTAATAATTATTGCTTTAAAAAGTCTCATTGTTTGTACTTAATATTAATAATCTAAAACCTACTTACGTTATTTTAAGATGATTAATTTTAATGTTTACAGGTATCCTGATCCTCAATGGACTTGGTAAGTGATATCCATTAATTAAATTGTTCTATTAGTAGATAGATGTATCAAGACAGACAATCAGGCTGATATTAGTAACATAGTTTCTGTACTACCTGGCAATCGAACTCATACCTTCTGAATCAAGAATTTTGAGCTATCTAACTACCACCACTGAACTGTGCTTTTATGAATCAACCTTTACAGGGTGGAAACAAGAAGTGATCTCACTCGATTATTTCTAAACTATACAAGATATGGAAAAACTGCTTACTGATCCTGAAAGTGCTCCACGGGTTCTTTCATCATTTATCTTTTGCACCCTGTATTTTATTGCTAAGTGCCATCTACAAAATATTAGGCTGACCTTTATGTCATGTCACATCTTATTTACAAGATTGCCATTTGCCAAATACGGATGCGGACTACACAAGGGCTGTGAATCATCAGTCCGCCAAGATCCAGTGGATTATGTCGCAATATATTAATCTAACTGAACAAAGATGACAGATTGAGATCACGACCCCCAGTCACGACCGTATTGCGTAACAGATGAAAACAGCTGACTAATGTTTACTTGACAAATTGTGGTTACATTCTGCAAGAAACTTAATTGGTAACTTTAGAAATTATACCTTCCTTGTTGCATTATAAAGTCACGTTTTATTTGGATATTCTGTCGTGGCCATCACTGAAGATACCACGCCACGATAGACCAAGTAATGGCATTTACCACAAGCATGCTGTTGGGAACCAATAGGTAGATCAACCTTTTTTGATATTTTGTCTATGTTTTTATACTTTATTCTTTTTGATACATTAAGTTTGAAGTTTTATGTTTTTGATGGCAATCTGGGCATTTTTGGTGAAAATAAACCTTTATTTCAACTAAAGGTAATTTCGTTATTTCCGCCCGCCCGAGCGGCTGTCCATCACACCAGTGGAGGTGTATTGCCTTGGCCACTCCACTGTTGGGGTAATATGCAGCTTACTTTGCTAAGAATTCACTCTAAAGGATAGATCTATAATTGGTATATTCTATTCAAAATACCAATGATGAAAAATACCAGTACTACGAATGCGTAGCAAAAAATCGTTTCTGCGATCAATAGTGCTAAGGTGGCAGTTATTACTACTCATAGATCTTATTAAGCACTTATCCAGGCCAATAGCTGATAGCTGACTACAGCGTTACACAGTACACAGCCATGCACCGTTGTGCGAGCCCGACAACAAAGTGATTCATGTGCGCGGTGTATCACCGCGTAAACTGCCAAATTGCCGTTTCATGCTAATGATGCTGACCCAACCTGGGTGTAAATCATCCGGTGGTAAGGTGGTGAAAGAATACCGTTTGTAAGCTGGATGTGTATTAATCGGAGATAGTCAATATGTATTGGCCTAATGCAAGCTAATTGACGTAATGATTGACTAGATGAAAATAATAATATAATTGAATAGGTACTCCTCTATATTTTTTTACCTTTTGGTGAATATGCACCCAAAACGCACAGATTTTACCGATTGTTGAAAATTGCGCAGGAATCAAAAGAAAGATTTATTTTCATTAAACCTTATGTAGAGTGTAATTTGTACTGATAGTTAGTATAGAATAGTTATAGTTAGTATAGTTAGTATATAAGTTTATGTATAGACAGATGCAGTAACAATCTAACATTACCTAGAAGAGAATAGCCTTCATTTAATTTACATTTTGTAATATGTTGGTGACTTTTTGGTAAATAATCGTCAAAAACTCTCAGACTTCTTCCGCTTTTTAATAAGGTTTGATTGGAAATTGTATGTCCGAGGTCAAAAATATAAGGAATAACTTTATTCAAGTGGCTACCATTCAAATCAAAAGCCGAAAGCGATGTCCTAAATGTCACTTACCCTACAATCGCACCTTTGGACAATCAACCGCACTTCGGGTAAATTCAGAACAATCCACTTTTCGCTTTCAAAGAAACTTTTATTGAACTCCAATTCAGGCCACTCGCAAAGATAAGTTCAATTTACTCAATGAGTGGTAGAGATCTGCATTCGAAATTAATGGCAAAAAACGGCGAAGTGCGTGTCGTGCCACGCGCAGTGTAGGGTTCCGTAGTTGTCCGTCGTTACCACAATATATTTCAGAAGCAAGCAATCACTTCATCTAGAGTCACTTTTAATATTTTCTTCTTAGGAATTTTTACTAGTTAAGAAATTTTATAATACATGAGTGAAATCTATTTATTTAATAAACATTAAGATAATAAATTTTATAACATTAACTTAAAATTACTTAAAAACTAAAAATTTAAAATTACTAACGATAAAAACTATTTACAAAATAAAAAATACTTCACCCCCAGCGCCGCAGTCAGGAATGGTGCCCAAAAGGCTGGCAGCATTGCCACGTTGAATGGCCAGGCTAATTCTCTGGCCGAAATAGCTGCCAGCCTTTTGATCACCGGTCACCTCGGTGAGCCTCTTTGCCAGTTCCTTATAAAAGGAACGAGCGCTTGGACCCCATGGTCCCATAGTCTCAACCCCAAACGGCACAAATATAANCGGGGCGCGCGGGGGACACGACTCTATCAAACAGTACGCGCTATTGGCAGAGAGCATGGTAGGTATTGCGGGGCTTGGCGTTCTATGGTTCAGACAACAAGAGTGCTTTTTTTTTGTCAAATAGGTACCTGCCTCATGAAATATTTCAAAAATACACTGGCTGCTCTTGTCTTTCTTTGTTATTAAAGACAGACACATGCAGGGATTCTCAGACGGTCTATTATTTGCAACAGTCTTCAGGTTGCTTCACTATTTATACTTAAACGTCGTATAATGGCGCTTAATTGTAACTTCAGTATTACTTCATTGTTTTCTATTTTCTATTTGCTGCACTCGTATAATAAATACACGGTTTTTCTTCGATGCAATTACCTACTGATGTCTTTAATTGTCTGTAATTCACTTACTTGTTTATTGTAGGAAAAGCAGTACTTATGTGGCAAATTTTACCTGTGAAAAAAGAAAAACAAAAATTAGAAATGCTATATTTGCATGAGGTGTTTTAATCGTTCAATCAAATCAAGTGAAAAGTCTTAATACTTCACGTTTTCTATTAAGAAGTACCTACATAATGTTAACAATACATTAATGTTCTTCATCATCATTTCAATCATAGGACGTCCACTGCTGAACATAGGCCTCCTGCAATGATGTCTGTGCCGGTATGCACAATACTTAATCTCTTCATATCTTATCTTGATCACAATGTCCATATCGCGCGGATGGTAGCGGCCTGCATCCAGCGCCTTCCTGCTACCTTTATGCGGTCGTCGGTCCACCTTGTGTAAGCGTTTGCTTTCCTTTGCCTACTTGGTATAATGCGCTAATTAGCGCATAACAAAATTTCAAAAGATTAAAAAAAAAAACAAATAAAATCTTCTAAATAATGTCTAACAAAAAGTATCAATTCATTTAGTGCTTTCATAACACGGGGTTTGTGTACATAATGTGTGGTTCAGTTAATTTATACTTCAATGGGCAATTTATAGCATTGATATTTAACAGTATTAGCATAGAGGCTGGGTCGGGACGGTGTTGCGATTTGTATGTATTTGTATGGAAGCCGTGTGAACACGAAGGCATTTGTGCGGGGTCAGCAACCCCGTGTATTTAGGTATGTTTACAATTACAATGTTGATAAATCTGTTAGGTTGCTTTGGCATCGATGAGGAGCAACATTTAAATTGTTTATTATGTATTTTAAGTTTTCGCTTGAAAACAACTCATGAAGTCACAAATAAAAGATCAATTAATAGGTCAACTAAAAGTAGGTACCTACGTCATCCAATAACAGATTTTGCAGTAATTCTGAACCATTGGGAAAAGTATAATTAAAAAACTGGTTTTTCAAATAAAAATGAAAAGAATTTTTGGAAATTTTCCAAAAATAACTTTCCTGGAAACCCGGCTAATAAAGGGTTTCTTCATTCAATCTCACTCCAACTTTCACGGTATTCAGTGTCCTTGACGAAAAGTTTTAACAACTTTTTAACTCCTCAATATCACCACCAATTGGAAAAATACCATAAATAAAAAAAAATATTTCTTTCTTCTAACTAATATTGTAGCATCTGCAGAATACAAAAGTGTAAAAAGATTATCCAAAAAAAAAGATGTTTATTCGCTTTATTCCAATTTGGTAGTTCAATTTGGCAAACACCTTCAAAATGGCGTCATAATGATAAAACGTCACGTTCAGTTATGACATAAATCACTCGCGGATTTCGGTTGAACGTACTAATTTATTACGTTTGTTACAATAAAAATGGCCGCCGACCGAACTACGTTTCATCGTGTCCAATTTGCTGTAATTATTTTGCGGCTTGCAAACTATTCAGTTTCAGTTGAATTGTTTGGTTGAATTTTGATTTTGAACGCTAGCCTAATATAATAATCATAGATACAGGTGATGATTTGTAGAAAGTTATTTCTTTGTATAACACGCTACACTACTAGAATGAGCTACGAGTAGATATTTTACTTTTTTAAGGAAATTCTTTCAGTGTTTAGAACAAATTAATAGGCAGTTTTAAGCTTGCATTGAAGCATACCTAATAATGGTTTTCTTACACGAAACTCAAAGATTACCCTAACATACTCGACAGTGTTGTAAGAAAGTGAGAATACAGTATGAAACTTATTTGCTAGAGTTACTTGAATATATTTTCGCGGTAATTACAAGCGACGCCGGGTCACGGGCATAGTGCAGCTCGCGTGGTTGAGCATAATAAATACATTAATGCAAGCAAATCCACATGAACTTCCCTTTATTTCCTTGAGACGGTCAAGCGCGAGTCGGAACTTCTTTCTTTAAAGTAAGTTAAAGAAAGATCTTTTGATGACAGAAGCCTCCCCCAATTATTTCCATATCGCGCGGTTGGTAGCGGCCTGCATCCAGCGCCTTCCTGGAGTGGAGAACGGTCCACCCACAAGGTGGACCGACGACCTCATAAAGACACAACATATTATTTTAGTTTAATTAAATAACACTTTTTATTAATATACTTACGCAATATGTATAAAACTTAATATTGTACTATGTAATTGTAATTTATGTCGATTCAATAACATTTTGTCAGAAAAAGTTATTAATAAAATTCTGAGAAAACCCACGTGCTTCCAAAATCTGATATGGTAATTAGAATTTTAACATAATAATTTAATCATGTAGCATAATTTAATCGGATGTATATTATTAGAACGGTTCATGGAAATTGAAATTGGCAAATTAAAATTGTTTATGAACAAAAATTGCTTTTAATTAACTCAACTTTTAATTACTGTTAACATTAAAAAACCTCAACCTTAACAAATCTGGCGACCACTGGAAATACCTACTCCTAATTTCCGGTTAACTAATACCCGTTTTCAACGTCAATCCCTAATTTTCAAGTGACCCCTATGAAAACAAAATTCCTGTTATGTGTACCACAGGGGTCACTTAAAAATTAGGGATTGACGGTGAAAACGGATATAAGACTCCCCGCAGACTATAGACTTTTAGGCGACCGATAGCTGGGCCCTATTCTAATTTGTATGAAGAATCGGCCGATACCAATGTGCGCATCTTTCATACATGTCCATGTCCATACTGATTAACAGCCCGACCCAACTATCGGTCAACAAAAATCTGTAGTCTACGGCTAGGCTAAGAGTAGGCACACACCGTTGATTTTTAGTTGGCCGATAGTTGTGCCCGATTTTAATTTGTATGAAGAATCGGCCAAATCAAATCGGTATAATGCGCACTTCCATACATGCCCATACTGATCAACTGCCCGACTAAACTATCGGCCGACGAAAAATCGATGGTCTGCGCCTAGGCTAAGACTCCCCGCAAACTACAGGCTTTGATTAGGCCGATAGTTGGGCCCGATTCTAATTTGTATGAAGAATCGGCCGATGACAATGTGCACTCTTCAACAGGATTAACAGCCCGCCCGACCCAACTGTCGGCTGACAAAAAGTTTGTAGTCTGCCTAGGCTAAGCCTAGGTAGTTGGCCGATAGTTGGGTCGGGCTGTTAATCAGTATGGACATGTATGAAAGTGCGCACATTACACCGATTCGGTATCGGTCGATTCTTCATACAAATTAAAATCGGGCCCAACTGTCGGCCAACAAAAAGTCTGTAGTCTGCTAGGCTAAATGAAAATAAATAATAGAAGCAATAAAAAAAATTCAGCTAGCACCTTTCAGGGTAGGGTTTCTTACCTACCTAGGGAACCCTAGCAAACGGGTGCTAGGGGCAAGCACATAATCTGGAAACGCGATACGGATATCAATTTACGCCAAGCTTGGCTTTTTAACTTTTTACTTCTCTACACTGATTTTAAATTTCGTGGCAAATGCGGGTTTTATACGAAACATTTTATTTGTCGTTTAATTAATGAGCGAGATAATTTTGTTTCCAAGAATACAGTATGAAAGAGCTTTAAGCTTACGAGTTCCAGATATTCTGCCATCGTGTTGATAATTATAGTGAAAAAAACTCTTGGCAAATGGGAAGTTTCATTAGTAATTTTATGTGTTATGTATAAAATGCTGTTTGTTTTTTAAAATAAAATAAAATCAGAATAGAAGTAACTTGAATAAAATCATGCCCAATAAGTTTTTGGGATTGGAAACGATCGACAATCAATGCATGATGTAGAATAGACTACTAAAACGTAAAAGCTTTTTATAGCTTCAGTTTAGTCACAAGCCTGTAGTTTATAAATGTATTTTTTTTCTGTAAAATAAGTATAAAGTAGGCATTTTGCATGGGGGTTCCTTTTAGAACGTAGGTGCTCACAAAGACGGGATTTTGAAAAATTCAACCCCTAAGGGGATAAAACGGTATCCACGCGTACGAAGTCGCGGGCGATAGTAGACATTTAACCATAGTGATTAGAAAATATATAATTGTATAATAAGGTTTTGAAATAAAAAAGAATATAAATGAGTTTGTTCCGACGTTTCTTCTCAGCACTTGCCATATGTTTGTCTCGAAGCGCTGGTAGGGCTCAAAAGATATGGAGACATGTAAAGTGCCCCATAAGGGGTACCTTTTCTTTTTTTATTATTTACATTTTGACGTTCATAAGTGCCACTTGTGGTCTAAACTGAATAGATATTTTTTATTTTGATTTTTGATTTTGAATAAACCCCAAATATCATAGAATACGTGTACACGTTCAGACATTCAAAGTTCATATCAACACGTCCGGCCCCAATAGCAACTTTCCCGGTTACCCGGGCGGATTATCTAATTACTCGTCCCGTATTGATATACCCGGATAAAACTTCGCCCGGTCTTATCGGGCCGATCATGTTATGATTGCTGAGGACGTTACCCGATTGCAGATGAGAGGATGTTATTTTGAGGGCTAAACTTAGTTGTGATATGAACTTTAGGTTAACTTGATAAATAAATAATGTGAGTTGTTTTCACACTTTTAAGACTGTAAACTAAAAATGTTGCAACACTTGTAAATAATAACCTATTTTAAAAATATCGCTGTCGATTAAATATACATTCAACTTTAGTTTTCACAGGTTTGGGCTTGGGTAGAGATACTAGACATGTGAGTATAGTTGCCCTAGACAAGTAACATACGTGACAGTTACGAAATACGAAATCGTTTCGAATGTGCGTTATTTGTATCTACTAGTACTTAGCTAGGTAAGTACGTGATGCGATTCCAAAAATAAAATTTACAAGAATATAATTTTTGTATTGCTATGTTTGAGTTTCTTCCGCAACTTTTTCTCAGCGCCAGCCCATATGTTGTCGCGAAATGGTGGTAGGGCAAGCTCCATTTGGTATGTGTAAAGCGCCCTGGAAAGAGCTTAAATACTGAATAAATAATTTAATTTGATTTAATAACTCATCGGTAACAATAAAGTTGCATGTCAGATACTGATCAAGAAGCTCTTAGTAACACCAGTAACACATTTGAAGACCACACGGGAAAAACAAAGAATGTCAAAAAACTACAATTAAGAGAAAAACAGTTTTATAGGTAGTTTGAAAATCTATATTTCTTTCATTTTAGACTCTTTTATGTGAGATATTGAAACAACTTATTACTGTGTTAACATATGCTTTGCCTGTACTTCTAAAACTCGATTTGTTAAAATAAGTTTTAAGTTATGGTCCATAATATAACCGTTTCTTGCCATGGACAAACAAACACAAATTGAACCATTACAGTTGACCACGACGATTTTACCCAATTCTGATTTTTTAAATAGAATGTTTCCCTAAAAAGCTAACAGATAGCATTAAAAAGTAAGTTTCACAAAAAAGGTGACATTCATTGTTTTTCCCGTGTGGTCTTCATTTATTCAGATTATCAAAGTCATAAATAAATCGGCCTTATTCCCGTGCATGTCGTCCCATCACATTAAAGTGTAATACATTCCCGTGACGTCACGGGAACTCTTTGGGGCTGTCGGGACGCGCATTGTGCCTGCCCAAAAGGTCTCCGATGCATTTCTATGCAGCCGGTAGGGTTGGCACGGCCGCGGCAGGAGAAAAGTCAATCGGATGAAAAAGTACTTGTAGTATCTTAGAATTTCTAGTTTTTTACTAGAACTTAGGCAGAAAATACCGTGTTTTTTCTACAACCCTGATGGAGGAAAACTATAGCAACGCTTGAATACAATGGTTGTAATAACACTTCTTCTTGCTGCTAAAAGGCTTGTCTCTTTTATTGCACAATATTTCTCAACGGTGCTGTAGTTATAGAATTTGGAATAGGACTAACAATATTGGTTAGAGACACTCATATTATCATTCGTTCGTTCGTTTCAGCCGAAAGACCCTCGGTCCCAAATCGTCGGTCGTCGAACATAATATCATGTTTTTGCCCATTTAAGTACCTTAAAGGTGTGAGGAATACCTACACGAAGGCTGCGTTGCATTACCTTAAACAGTAACAATAACCGGTGTTTTTGTAAGGAGTTTGACAGGCTTTTGACGTTTATTATAGTTAATATAAGATAGAGTAACCCAGGGTTAGTGGAAGATCGTTAATAGCCCGACCTAGCTTAGCTGTTTTAGAGCTAATAATCCATAGTACGTAGAACTGACGGCCGATGGGGTAGCAAGGTTCTGGATGCCATATACCGGAAAACGCAGCGTGAGACGTCCACAAAGGTAGATCGACGACCTGATAAAGGTAGCAGGAAGGCGCTGGATGCCGCTACCAATCAGGCGATGTGGAAGTCATTGGTGGAGGCCTATGTTCAGCAGTGATGATGATGGATGATGAATCTAGTGCCGCTGCCAACCGTGCGATATGGAGTCATTGGGGGAGGCCTATGTTCAGCAGTGGACGCCCTGTGGCTGAAATGGTGATTGACGATGAATCCAGTGCCGCTACCAACCGTGCGATGGAGTCTTTGGGGGAGGCCTATGTTCAGCAGTGAACGTCCTGTGGCTGAAATGATGAGGATGATGAATTCAGTTGCTCTTTCCACCTGCCTTTTGGCCGGCTGGCAGCCCTGGGCCTCTCGTTACAAGATGACGCGGCGCCCGCTCCGTCCTTTTGTTTCGTACCTCCATTTAAATTCATCTGAACATTTCGCCCGCTTTGTTCACGCGCAGTGGTAGATTTTAATCACTTAAGCAAGGCGCGTCCCCAGCGCCGCCACTTGAAACAAACTCTTAAAACCCCTATAAAACAGGGGTATACGAACGACGCAACCCAAGCTCATTATTTGGACGTCAGTCTCAGTATGCCTGATTGCAGACTCTTGTCCTACCAATTAACGGGAATCGTAAATTAAACGGAACGAGTACGCGTCGTTCGCTGTTTTTAATTTCGACGCGCGGTCGCGGGTTTACGTGGTGCTGTAACAGTAGCAAAACTACCTCTCTACCCAAATTTTGCTTGAACGCCTATTCTAATTTCTGCTTGGGTGTGAAAGCACTTCTTGATCAGATCTATAGACAAAATATTTGCAAATATAACATCACAACAAAGAACGAGTGAAGACTTACGGACTTTTTAGAGTACCGATCTGCGACTAATTTCTTAGATGTGCTTCACAAGAAGTGTGGTGTATGTTTCTCTGGTGAAGTCAGAAAGTGTATCTACATGAGTTCTTGGGCTAGTCGATTATCCTTACAGGAATATGTGCCCCTTACCCTTAATTCGGCATAATAGAGTAGATTTCTTCAATTTTCACCCTAAAACCAATAGGTAGGGTTCAGTATGTCTCTATAAAGGTTGAGAGAAACCGCATGTCGGCAATAGACGGCTTAATTCGCTAATTCAGGGGAAATCAATGTATTTTCATTCTTTCATTAGGCAGCTACTGTGCCTATTCCCCCCAATTTTACGGTTGAGGTGCGTTTTTTATCGCCCCACGCCCCGGGATGGATGCAAATATTGTAGGTAGTCATAAAATTCAGACCCACATAAACCTACACATACGTTTTAATGAAACACGAAGACCGCCGCTCGGTTTATTAATTTCATATTCTCTTTCGTTTTTACGTGCGCAATTGCGCATACCAGTTTTTACTTGCATCATATATTTTGTCAGGCGCTCACGAATAATTAATTAAAGCACAGCATTTTAATATTACCTGAAGCGAATATGTTTGTGAAACGATATCCTTTTGCGAAAATTTAAAGCGAAATAAGATTCAGCTGGATAAAATTGATGTTTAATAACTCATGATTTTTATACGGAAACTTATCTCCGTGTTGCAGGCGATATTGAAACTGTATTTTCGTGGAAAATGTTAATATCTGGTTTAAAAACATTATGAATATATTTCTATGTAGTTACATGAATGTGTACCTTTATGGACTTATGTGTAGGTACGTACAGTAACCGGCACATTATACCTAGTAAATTCAGTAAGTATTTTTTGCAAAGTCGCACATTTTAAGATGCAGCAAAAACCAACGTCGTCAATTACATATGTTAGCCGGGCTAGGTTGCGCATCGTGATAAAATCTTATTGATGAAATGAGACGATAAACTTAATGTAGGCACTTTAAAATTATCACTCCACGGAGTTTTGCAACAAAAACAAAAACTGTTGTAACGGTAAGCAGACACAACCTCCCAACGTTTAAAACCCCATGGAGTGATAATTTTATAGTAAAAAATGCATCATAATAGTTTAAATATTATGTAGGTATAGTAGTACCAGTTAACTTAAATATCAACATGGCTGCTTTAAAATAGGAAGGTCTAGGTCGGTGCCTACGAAAGTCCTCGAGTGTAGCGCTCCGCAACAAGCCATTGACGGAGGGAGGGTAATTAGACCTCACACTAATTAGCCTAACGACCTCTGGACCTACGGAGGCGCGTGTTCATAAGCTGAAAAGAACGTGGAAGCCGGTTTGAGAGAGTTTAGATTGTAACGCAAATATAGACGATTTTTTAAAAAAACTTAAGTTCGCATTCAACTTGTCGACAATCTCACTTGATGGCGAGTAGGGTCTGATAACAAATAAGGTATGTTTACGATAAAATAAATAGGTAGGTACGAATCTTTATGCATGATTCATCAGCTTAGGTATTTACTAGCGTAACTCTATGTGATGCGTTTTCATCCTTAAACTGCTGAATCCTTTATGATTATTTTGAATTATTATAAAGAGCAAGGTGGGGCCTGGGAAAAGTACATACGAGTACCTACTCGTAGGTACCTTTTTCAGAAACACGTCAAGTAATTTTGAAAAATAAAGACTTTCTACCACGAAACGAAATTGCAGACAGAATAAATTCTAAAAGCAAGTGTTACTTAAATCGGAGCTACTGTCATTTAAAAGCGTCACAAATCCAAACTTCTTCATCAACAAAAACTATAAATACAGTACCAATAAATTTGGTTGAAAATTCCGATCGCACGTACACTCGGCTCCAAAAACAAGCCCAAAACAAACGCGGTTTTGTTGACGCGACGCGCGGGCCAGCGCGCTGGGTTAGTACCACAGTGTAAATAGTAGCCGTAACTGACAGGACAACAAAAAATCATTGCAATCGCCAACTAAATGAAGCCTAAATGTGGAAAAAAATTACCCACAAGTGAATTTGAATACCAAATATGGGTTAATGTCACAGCACAACATAATTTTAAGTTAATAACCTATTATGAAAATAAATAAATCATTGCAATTACAAACTAAATGAAGCTTTTATCAGTTTAGAGTAGTTAGTATCATGAACATGAGTTAGAGACAATGCAACTTTTGCAAACGTATTTGATTCTATAAAGCCATATTCATTTATTATTTTGTAATTCAACTTCCCCAATTAATAGCATTCGCACTATGAATTATATTATCTAGCAAGATACCTACAAGGTTCTGTGGTCTATAATCTCTTGTTTGTGATTGTAATAAAGTTTCTGAATCTAGCTTTTCTGTACTAGCACAAACGTCTTCATGAATATTTCAGGCATTTAATCCACGGCGCTGTAATCAAGAACTACGCTAATTGCCCGATTGTTCTAATAATGACAGTTCTAATATTACATAAATATACAACATTACTTTAATAGCAGTAATTTTCATGTTTTCATGATCGAATATTCTAGATGTAGGTATTTATTAGTTTGGCCTAACTGAAACAAACACAATTTGGACCGTTGAAAAGTGTACTAAAATATTTTAAAGATTTCGCCTCTTTTGATAAAAAGTCAGATGTCGTCACCACCCTACAAAGTTGTAGGAAACAGCAAGATCATTCATTCGTTTTCAGCTTATGGCAGTCCACTGCTGGACATAAGCTTCCTCCAAGGAACGATCTTTTAAGGGGGTCCTGCACAGAATCCTTAAAATTGTCATATTTTTAAATCACGAGTGCTCTGCGATTAGTGACTTAAATACATCAAAGTAACTTGTGTAGGGTAGCCCAATCCTTGATCTAGGTCGCCGCCTTTTCGAAATTTTGAATAAATACGTAAAAAATTGATAAACAACATTTAAAATGCAGACATATGGAAAATTTATTTCTTCGAGAACTTTGTTAATTTAACGTATGAAGCAATAATTTTTATATGGAAATGTTTAAATTAATATTTTGAAGGTCGCCCCCTTTTTCGTTTTTGGTATTAATGCATTAATATTGAGAATTTTTGATTTTCCCAAAAAAACTTTGCCGTGAAGAAATCATCAGGCGTTTTGCTTTATCGTAGCTGTCAAGTGTCAAATGTATGTTTGTCAATCCTTTACAGAGTAGTGTAGAGCGCAGAGCATGCAAATAGTATCTCTTTTGTTATGACTTCGATTGTTACGAAAAAATATTTTACTTATTTTATAGTTAATATGGCTAGAAAACCCTTGCAACCTTTCTTTGCCGTTCGTTCGTTTCAGCCGAAAGACGTCCACTGCTGGACAAAGGCCTCCCCCAAGGATTTCCACAAAGACCGGTACCACGCCGCTCGCATCCAGGTACCACCCGCGACCTTCACCAGATCGTCGGTCCACTTAGTAAGAGGCCTGCCCTTGCAATAAACTTTCATGTGTACTATCACTCCAGAGATGGGCGTTGTTTTACAAAACCACACCCTGTATACATGGGTAGAACGCAGCCGTAGGAAACTGCTCGTGTATATTTTGTAATACTCTTCGTAAGTCGTGTTTAATTTTTATTGTGGATGCTCGCTTCTCCGTTTCAAACTATACCTACTACACCACTTAGGCCTCAGCCTCGAACTTAGCGGGCAGCGGGGCGGCGGCGGCGGCGGCGCGGGAGCGGCAGGATCTTATGCGTAAAATCAAATAGACGGGTTCTCGAAAACAGCGGCGCGGCAGCGGCGCCGGAGCGGGCAGCGGCGAGGGAGCGGGCAACGAGCGGGCAGCGCACTCCTTCTTTTGCCCACAATAAATCGAGCGTTAGGAATAAATTTGAATCGAAATAAAATTGTCGCCGTTGTTCAGACATTTCGTTTGCGAATAAAAACAAATATCTCGACAACATAACCCCGAACACGACACTTCGCCGCTAAAGCGCCGCGCGAGCTGCCCGCTTGTTTCGAGAACGGGTCTGCGTTGCCCGCCCCGCTCCAGCGCTGCCGCCGCTCCCGCCCCGCTGCCGCTAAGTTCGAGGCTGAGGCCTTACACTTGACAAGTGTGAAAAGGTTAGTTTGATACTTATTCAGTAAAATACGGAATTAGATTTAAGAGTATTTTTATTTCTTACTAGCGGCCGCCCGCGACTTCGTACGCGTGGACCCCGTTTTACCCTTAGGGGTGAAGTTTCGAGTTTTTTAGGGTTTACCCGGAAATTATTCAAACTTTTCTCGCTGCAAAAACCATCCTTGGACTTCAACAAACATTTAAAAAAAAGAATTGGTAAAATTGGTCCAGGCGTTGTTGAGTTATGCGCTTACCAACATATTTTGCGATTCATTTTTATATTATAGATTACTTAAATATATTTTATCGAATCAATATAAAACTAGATTTTTAACACTCTTGCGGGTAAGTGGTTTTTCAAAATAAACTGATTTGGTAGGATTAAATAAATAAATCGATAACATTTTTATTTAGAGTAGTAGGTACGCAGTATTTGCGTAACTGCTCATATAGTTTGGAAGAGTTTAGTAAAAAAAAGTTGTTTCCAAACTATACTCGATTAGTTTCACACCCTTGCGTTCTGGCCATGTATAGAATGGAAAGACGCTACGTTAACAGCCTATTTGAATTGAACGTCTAGGAAAAATACTCTTTTTCGAAACTTTTTTAACGCCTTTGTTCATCAGAAGAATCAATAATATTAGTTAGGATTTTTATTGTGTAAGAATTTTCGCAGCAATACCAACAAAAAATCAAATCCTTCCTTTTTCCTAATTAAAGTATTATAAACTCACGTTTTGTTTAGCAAAATTCGTGAAATACGTGTTTTTACTCTGTATTGAGTCTCTTTTGTCTCTACTCTGTGAAGTAGTTCGTGTGCGATCGTGTTAGTTCGTTGCGCCACCGCTATCTCGGCTAGCAAATCGTAATTTTTCGTCGGCGCTGCACCCCCTTAACATTGTAACAGTTCGTAGTCCAATAAAACTACAATATTTAAGAATCTATTTGACTGATTTTGTATGAACTATTTTGCTATTTTGAATCCTTTTATTCTTATGGAATAGTAATTTTCCACTAGCGGAATATAACTCAATCAGATGTTACACTCAATTGGGCGATACATTTTTAACTGTGTTTCCAATTTTTGACTTCCAAATATTGAAGCTAGACTGAAAACATTATGGCATTAAGGCTCAGTTGCACCATAAGATGGTGCAACTGAGCACTTTAACTTTAACAAACATGAAAAATCTGTCAAAATCCATACAAAAAACATCAGTTATAGTTAAGGCTAAAGTTAGGTGGTACAACTCCATTTTAAGCTTTCGCAAAAAATGAGTTGATTTCAACTATTAAACCACTGACAGCTAAATGAAACCAACATTTACTTTCCCCAAGCTCCAATTACAAAAGGTAATTACGAACATATCGTATCTTATCTAGCACTCGGAGGATGACAAAACATCCTCATCCGTAGGAATGCTACAGCATCCGTCATGTTTTTATGCAGCAATAAGTCCCCTCGACGTGACACGGGAGTAACCACTCATTATGAGTGAGTGAGTTACATATCACTTCGATAGATTGGATAGAACGGCCAGGACATTTGATCGGATAGGATGCATAAAAGGCAGAAACAAAAACAGTTGTTATTTCAAAACGCAGCTTAACGGGCGGTTTAGGCAAGTGCCAATTCCAGGCATAAATATAGAACGTAGGTAATCAAAAAATATAATTAAAAATACTAAATTTAGGTAATACAGATGATGAATTGAAGTATATTTTGCAATAGTTATGGGAATTTATGAGAATTCATGACAATTAGCCATTGTGGGTGGAAATTATATATTATTTGTTGTGTTCCGGCAGTTAGAGGTAAGATAGCCAGTTCCTGCGTGGTTGAGGATTCCGGGTGAAGCTCGCTTCCATCTTTGATCATCACTTACCATCAGGTGAGATACACGCCAAGAGCTTCCTTATTGTGGAAAAAAAATAGCAAAAAATAGGAGCGCCTAATCAGTTTTAAATCATCTTCTTTCGTTCTTTTAGATAAAGTTCATCAAGGAGGCAATTTTATGAGCTAAATTAAATAATAATAACAATAGTGGAGTGGCTGATTTAGTTGCGCTGTGGCAACACATTAGACGTCTCATTAAAGGCGCAGGCACAGCGAGGGCTTTGTTCAATAACCGTGTTCGCGACTGTTGACTTGTTAACGGCCTACATTGTACATATCACTCATAATGGTGCTACACTGGTGATAGCACGCTGCTATGCTTGTGTTTTTTAGGTATGTAATGTAAGATAAGAAAAACTTTATAAAAGTTGCGGTATATTATTAGTAACTAGCGGCCGCCCGCAACTTCGTACGCGTGGATCCCGTTTTACCCCCTTAGGGGTGGAGTTTCGTAAAATCCTTTCTTAGCGGATGCCTACGTCATAACATCTACCTGCATGCCAAATTTCAGCCCGATCCGTCCAGTGGTTTGGGCTGTGCGTTCTTCTTCTTTTCGTGTCGACAACAAACCTACACAGTGTCAGCCCAAATCTCCGCCACAAGAGTGGCGTTGTCAGTCACGGGACTATTCCCACCTCTCGTTCCCACCACTGCAACTCCTGTGTAGCCAGGATCTACAGCTTTACGCCACAAAAACCCAACCAATGAAGGTCAAGTTTGTCCCGGGGTAAAGTTAAACTGTCATTGGACCCGCAACGAAATTAATCAGAAGAACATAGGAGGAGTTCGAAAGGCGTTGTCAGTCAGTCAGTCAGTCACCTTTGAGTTACATATATTTAGATTTCTTAAAAATTAATGAAGCTATGCTGAAGCGGCGTGCGTTCTGCAAAAATCGCGACATGACACAAACATCATGGAGAAGCTGGTTTTCAGCTGGAACCAATGCACGATGAGGATTGCGCAACATATTACTTTATTAACAAGTGGCCAAAGCATAAAACACCGGAAATTAAAGAAAATGTATAAATAAAGTAGATGATATTGTTTTATGTAGAGTCGCTAGTTCGAATTTTTATCGGTCATGTAAATAAAGAAAAATATAAAATAATTTCATGTTACCTTTAGAAATTTAAAAAATGAAAATAATTAATCAAAACAAAGGAGAGTTGGTCCAGAAATAAGCACAGTAAGTTATTTATAAATATTTAGAGTACTCGATCTTTCCCTCATTAGAGTAACTAGAAAAACAATAAAATATCCCAGAGCAAAATAATTCCACAACAAAAATAGTAAACAAAACTAATTGATATCCCATTACCTCAATAGTGTTTGTTATTTTGTCTAAGATATCAAGAAATCTGCCTTTTCGACGTAATCGGTTGTTTTTTCGTCTCTGTCTACCAAAAAATCGACACATTTGGAGAAATATCGGTTTACGCGCCTTTAATGAGAGAAATAGGTACGTTATTTTTCCTTCGCTGTTCTTCTTTCGCTTATTCGGATCAATGTTTTTCTTTCGCTTATTCGGATCGGCCAGGTGTAAAAACATGTGTATTTATTTATAGACCTTAAGAAGTAATAATTGACACAGCATATTAAAAAAATGAATTTTAAACTTGTTAACTACTTCGATAGCGAATATGAGTTTCCCAGTGTCGTCCAGGCACAACACAATCAACAAAACACAGCAACAATCGAACAGGTACCTTGTCTGCCGCCGCGCTGCTGGTAGGTACTCTGTAGGACGCCGCCGGCCGGTAGTTAGGGCTTCGCCCGGTGTCTTCGGTGGTTCACTTGAGTCACTAACTTCAAGCAAAGTACTGTGGAGGCCTCACACACAAAACATTTCCAAAAAGTCACCAAATTTCACATTTCCGTTGGAGCACACAATAAGCGTGGCACTCGCGGAGCCGGCCCAAACGCGAGAGGGCGAGCTGCATAGCTTTCGTTCGTTTTCCGTCGTGGACGCGGCGCGGCGCTACTGTAGTCGCGCGCGCTCGCCGTGTAAGTTTTGGCGGGACGGAGTTGGCGGCAGATTTAAATAGGTCCCGCGCAATCGTACCGTGCTCATTGAAAGTATGTGTGCCTGAACATACACTCCCCCCCGAACCAAGGTCGCCTTGGTTGACCTAATTACTAATAATTGGAAGCCTACCGAGTTTAGATACAGGCCGTAAGAGCCTGCCGTTTGCAGTCTGTACCTCTACTACTCGTATTATTTTGTCCTTGCCGGGTAAAAGTTTAACTACACGACCGCGTTTCCACTGTAAAGGTGGGTAATTATCCTCTTTTATCAAAACTAAGTCACCGAGTTTTATTGGCTCTGTTGTATCCGTCCATTTGTGTCTTATTTGGAGGGTATGAAGGTATTCGTCGCGCCATCGACACCAAAAGTGTTGTGAAAGACGTTGCAATAATTGGAAACGATTAAGCCGGCCGATATGAACTTCTTCAAAATTGTACTCAGGCAGGGCAACCAAGGGCTCGCCGATCAAGAAATGTCCGGGTGTTAGAATTTCGAGATCATTCGGGTCTGAACTTAATGGAGTCAATGGTCGAGAATTCATAACAGCTTCAACACGCGTAAAGAAGGTAGTAAGTTGTTCAAAGGTCAACCTTTGTTCTCCAAGAACTCTACGCATGAGAGATTTAGCAGATTTAACAGCAGCTTCAAAGATGCCACCCATGTTTGGGCTGCTAGGTGGGTTAAATAGCCATGTGACGTTAGATTTTGCTAATTCTCGGCCTATTTCGTAGTTATGATCACGCAGATATACGAATAGTTCTTTTAGATATTTATCAGTTCCGGTAAAGTTGGTGCCGCAATCGGATCTCACAAGTGAAGGTAAGCCGCGACGGGAAACGAATCTCGTGAATGCGTCAACGAAGGCTTCGACTGACAGTCCCGTGACTACTTCTAGATGTACCGCCTTCACCGTTAAACACACGAAAACGCAGAGATAGCACTTCTCTACACGAGAGCTTCTTAACGAGCTTGATTTTATGTAAAAGGGTCCCGCGAAGTCCGTACCTACACTTTGAAACGGTCGTAATGATCTCACACGGTCTGGAGGGAGATCCGCCATCAATGGTTGAGCAAGTCTAGGTCGCGCTCGATAACACTGAATGCATTTAAACGTAACACTCCGAGTTACGCGTCTCACGGATAAAATCCAATAACTGCGTGACAATATTGAGGCCAAGGCATTGGCTCCTACGTGGCAGTGTGAGTGATGATAATATTCTACCAGACTTTGGGTAAAGGCACCCTTCCCCGGGAGTAGAATTGGGTGTTTCGCGTTAAATGGCAGGTTGGAATGGCGCAATCTACCACCCACTCGGACTAGCCCGTCAGTGTCAAGAAACAGATTTAATTTCTTTAAGTGCGACTTAATTTTAGAATTTGATTTTAAAGAATCTATTTCTTCTTTGAAAGCCTCCGCCTGAACTAAAAGAATAAGTTTTTTAAGTGCGTTCCTACGTTCCCCGACCGACAAATACTTGTTTTTATTAATTTCGTTTTTATTTTGAATACCCTGTATAAAACGTAGGATAAAACCGGTTACATTTATTAGCTTATCAAATGAACTATATCGCTCAAGCAAGTCAAAGTTAACGTTGTCCTGTGATACTGCAACATTAGTAACTACAGTTTTTAATTTAATACCAGGTAGTGAACTTTCGGGAATATCCGGTTTGTTAGAAGGCCACTCTTCGGGTGGAAGACAGAGCCAGTCAGGGTTCCACCACAAGGAGTGGTTAAGCAGTTCGGCTGCCGATGTGCCACGCGAGGCCGCGTCGGCACAGTTCTTGTCGGTTGGTACGTGCCGCCATGTGATTGGGACTTCCGATGTTATTATTTTTGTTACCCGATTTCCCTCATAGACTTGTAATTTATGTGGTTGCGTCCGAATCCATGCCAACACTATAGTACTATCACACCATCCGAAAACATCCTCAATGCGAATACCCACTTCGCTCGCGAGTGTATCATAAACATGTTTTGTTAAATTTACCAACAAAACCGCACCGTTAAGTTCCGACTGAGGTATTGTAACCTTTTTCTTAAGTGGTGATACGCGTGATTTAGCCAATAAAAGATGAAGAGATACATGACCGGTATCATTTACTGTCCGCAAATAAACAACCGCACCGTGGCCCGCCGATGATCCGTCACAAAATCCGTGTAAGGAGTAGGTATTATTTTTACTTCCGTGTATCCGTAAACGTCGTGGTATTGTAAGCCGAGTCAAGTTAGGTAAATCTGAGAGAAGATCGCGCCACTTCTGTACTAGGGCCTCGGGTGCAGGTGCATCCCATTCAACACTTTTACTGCTATCTCCCGTGCTTNAGCTGCATAGCTTTCGTTCGTTTTCCGTCGTGGACGCGGCGCGGCGCTACTGTAGTCGCGCGCGCTCGCCGTGTAAGTTTTGGCGGGACGGAGTTGGCGGCAGATTTAAATAGGTCCCGCGCAATCGTACCGTGCTCATTGAAAGTATGTGTGCCTGAACAAGACTACTTACAGTAAAATTAATCCTATGTTATTCATTCAGCAATTTTACTATCAACCTGTCTGCTGCACATTAAAGTGATTTTGTGACAATTACTCTAGATATTGCGTAGTAGTGTAGTAGTCATATACATACCTATGTATATTATACAGTCGAATATTAAACCTTCTTTTCAAATGTATTTAAATAAGGGTGAATGCTGAAAATAGTGATTTCTACAGCTCTTCCAGGATTTCCGAACTCTACCAAAGACATCTTGTTAATTTTCACTCAAATCGTTTAAACAAAAGCTACCAGTATATCCTGAGCCTAATGCCTTGATCACACGTACCCAGCAAACGGACGACAGTGCTGTCGGCCGAGTACTCGGTGTGTATGAACATCACGCCAAGTGCTCGGCCGAGCGCTCGAGTATGTGACTCGCTCACCCAACTGTCTCGGCCGAGTAAACATTTTACTGTCTCGCCCGTTTACTCGGTACGTGTGATCAAGGCTTAAATTCACGTAGAAGTAAATACATGCGAAACCCCTTGTAGCTCGCACTCTCGAGTGTTGTTACAGACCGACGTGCGCTCCGCAAACATCCCAGCCATCCCGGCCGTCCGGCCGTCCCGACTTAGCCTACGCGTCTACCCTACATGCGTACTAGATACTTTTTTTTTTTTAAAGATTATTAGTAATTTGTTATTACACAAATTACTAATACTCCCGTTAGCCCCTCGTACTAAGCTAAATATGCTTAGTACTTAGCGGCGGCGGGGACCGAACCCGCGTTCCCCGGATCACGAGTCGGCCAGTCCGACCCCTTCACCGTTCGGCTATCGTGGCTTTAAAAATACTAATGGGTGTGAATTTCCTGTGTCTGTGCCTAAACAACCGATTGGTAACCGACTTTTAAGGGTTAAAGCATTTGGAAAAATGACACTGGTTAATATGTAGCGATGGTATCAGTTTCAGTACGTCGCTTGCCTCTCTAACTGACGTATTTGACATTTTTTTCGAAACTGAATTATCTTCACCATCTTAATCAATTTCGCAAGACGAATCGATCAGATCACAGTTTTTAAGAGTTACGAGTTTCTAATGTTGTTAATCAGCAAATTTTTTTTCTAATTAATTAACAATCATTATTATATTCAAATTCGTTTAGAAGCCGAGTCTAAATAAAAGCTACATAATTCCGACCCGACGCAATCGACCAAAGCGAGAACCTTCAAGTTCAAATTACAAAAGGGACAATATAATAAGCGAATACCGTCCAATTCCTGCTGTCAAAACCTCGCTTTACATCTAGATATGTTTCCAGGAATTAATATAACAATTACGTCATCACGAATCCTAATCAAAGATGACACGTGTCAGGGGTACAATTGATGCACAGTCGAGGGTACAATTGATGTTGCGGGTACAGTCGGGATCTAATTGGAGCGAAGTGTATTCTCACCCGGCGGCGACTGTACCTGAAATAGACGATAAACAAGATTAATTAATTATAACGATCGTAATTGAGACAGATCCACAATTATTGTGGGATATACTGTGTTTATTATGTATTTTGGGAGACACTGAAGGCTTTATTACAAAAAGTCAAACACACGTTGAACACCAGTTTAAATTGTCATTTAGTATGGATGTAATTTTAAAGACATGTTCATTTGTTCAACGGGTGTTAAACATCAGGTGGCACTAATAAAATAATTTTCAAAAATCTTTCAACAAAAGATTAAAGAGCCTGTTCCAGGTAGATAAATTAGTCTTACATAGCTTTCAATACGCAACAACTGTAAAAAAGACGATATTTAGATTTATCCCTAAATAGCAGTAACTCAAACCATACATGACTCAAATACACACAGCAAAAAAGCAACAACAAGCAAACCCTAAACCACATAACACTTTGGAAAACGTAAAGGATATCGCTTCCGAAGCTCTCTAATTGATATCAATACCTGAAGACTGCTAAATCGTATGCTAACATTTTAGTGACTGGAAACCTCTCTTTGTCATGATAGCATTTCATGGAAAATGAGAATGTGAGAATATTTATCTTATACATATAATTTAAGGAAGTAAATGACATCCAATCATAAGGGTTTTTAAAAGGTCTCCCAAAGATGGATGTCTAGGGGAGGAAATAGAAAGAGACTGTGGTCAACCTTTGGCCTTAAGACCGGGATAGCTAAAGGGATTTCAGGGACCATACAATAGTGTATAAAAGTTTTCTTTCGAAGCCATGATATAGGTGTTAACTTACACACCATTGAACTACAAAGCAAAAAAAATGTCTGAAACCATCGACTATTACGAAAAAAGATTAGGTAAAAAATATGCAGACACAGAGAAGAGCAATCCTGAAGAACATGATAGACACTTGTTGCACTGTTTAATATTCAGACAAAAAAAATGCTTTTGCTGAAGATCTTTAAGATTTTTAGTACGTCATTGGTTTCAATATTATCAGCGTTGTTGGGATGTCATTTAACCGGTCGATGCTATAAGATTACCCCATTAGTGGTAACAAAGGATGAAGGGTTAAAATAAATAATAGTGCGCCGTAATTACAAGATAGACAAAGGACGGATTAAGTTTGTTTGACACAAATAATGTAGAGCCTTTAAAACTTAAAGTTTAGGCTGGGTTGCACCATCTTACTTTTACTTTAACTAACGTCAAAAATCTGTCATACTTCATACAAAAAACACCGGTTATCGTAAAAGTTATGGTCAAAAATAGATGGCATAACTCAGCTTAAGGTGCGTTTGAATCGATCTAACTTAATAAATTTCAAGAATGCGTAATAAGTATTTATCTTGGGAATAAATAAGTTGTTCCAATTACTTAGCCTAGTCAACTAGCCTGCCACTAACAAGGTGTTTCAAATATGTATTATTAAACTAATACCTACACTAAGTTTGTCCCCTTTCGTAAATACAAAAGTTTACCTAATACTCATTATATTGCGATGGCTCTATTTCAAAAGGGGGTTTTGTACAGTAGGTAGCCTAGGTATAGGGTTGCCAGGTCTAAAAACACAAAAGCCGGACTCTGTGCTTCATTTGGCCGGACATTTTACCCTAAAATTTCATAGCTCACGAGTGAGTACTATCGTCATCGGTTGCCTAACATCCTGATGTGTGCGCTTGATATTATTCTGTAGCTCGACTTTCACCTGGCGCGGCAGCCACATAAAAAGCCTAACAAAAGCCGGACAAGCCAATATTTGGCCGGACAAGACCGTAAAAAGCCAAACATCTCATGTCAGGCTTTAGCCTGGCAACCCTACCAAGGTAGGACAATAATAGCATGTTTAGCTCTAATGCGTCTAGGCCGTAATCGACCTAGGCAGTAATTAGTGTGAATAAAACATACGCCTGTGTTTAGTTGGGGCATTAGATTCTTTGAAAATGTAACATATTAGCTCGCCTTTGTGAACTGATAGTAAATGTCGGCTTGAATAATAGATAGTTTTACTTAGTCACAAACAAAACGCGGTTATTATTATTTTTCTGGGGGGAGGGGCCAACGACATCATAAAGGTAGCATGACGGATTGACGGTGCTGGACGCAGGCCGCTACCAACCGGGCAACATGGAAAGCATTGGGGGAGGCCTATGTTCAGCAGTGGACGTCTTATGGCTGAGATGACGATGGTGAGATTTTGCCCGATGCACCACGTGACCACCCGCGTTAATTTCGGTTTCTCACAGAATGTCTCTATCCATCCATATTCTATAGCCTATATGATCATCAGTGATCATGTAGAATTCTAATGTTGAAAGATTTTTCAAATCGGTCCAGTAGTTTCAGAGCCTATTTAAGGCCTTTGCGTATCTATTTTTAGCCAACTCTGCCTAATCAGTCTGTCGTTAATTTAAACTGCTGCCTGTTTTCTTAGTAACGTCTACGACATACCTATACGCCATTATGCGCGCTCACGTACGAAAACTGAGCAGAGCTTTATTGACTGATCGCTCCAATTGCTGAGGGAAAAGAGTTCTTATTGTGTTACAATAAGGCCGTGTTATTTAGGGGCTCAATCAAATCATTCCACGTCACGACTCAAAAGGACCGCACAATGGTGTCTGAACTTGTTTTGAATATTGCGGAATGCTAGAACTTAAAGCTTTCAATTTCGGGGAAATGTGCCGCAATGATGCCGTTTGGGTCTGAGCTTGGAAGAATTTGATATCGAATTATTTGTAATCGAATCGAAAAGTAGATATTTTTGATAGCCGTCGCGGCGACATACTTTTTGTGTAACAGCGCACAGTATTTTACCCAAAAAATGGTCTTCCATTTTTTGGACGTGGCCTTTTCGAAAAATCTAAATACGGGTATAATTTTGGATCTGAGAGAGTTACGAGATTCTTTTAAGCTTACAAATACGTAGAATAAGATACTCCATCTATGTACATAACATTGTAATTGGTTAACATGTTCAGACAGCACAACTTGCCTCGACACCCAGTTCCGGCTTGATTTACCGGACACCCTGTATTAGACATTTTCGGAGTAAATTATAGAATTGACAAGTCTAAAATTAGATTCCCAGCACAATACTTTCATCATTGGAGTCTAACTGTAATTACGGCCGGGCTAGCCGTCCAGTAGATCATTTTCCATTCCGTGTGCCACCGGCACAACATGTAATTAGAGTTTATTATCGCGTGTACGTATAATGCGAAGAGAATATTCAATGTATACCCAGCTTTCAAACACAGCAGGCCGTTTAAGACCTTATTGTGATTAAGTTATAAAGTAATTTGCTTTCTGTGAAATTGTCAGTATTGTCGTAGAAGAATTAATTCTTTGGAAATTAAGTGGGGGGAGCTAAGTATGATATTAGTTGAATGGGAGCCATTATGGCATTTACCGTTTCAATTTAAAGCTTTCAATTTATATGATTTGAAATCTTTTTCTTTTCTTTTTTTTATCCACAACGAGGAAGCTCTTGGCCTGAATCTCACCTGATGGTAAGTGATGATCAGGCCGAAGGTGGAAGCGAGCTTCACCCGGAAACCTCAACCACAAAGGAATTGGCTATCTTACCTCTAACTGCCGGAACACAACAATGCTGTTAACATTGTTGTTATGGCGACATACTTAGGTAAGATGGTGGTAGCTAGCCAGGCGGACTTGGAACAAGCCCTACCACCAACCAATCCGAGCAGAAAATTCTGCCCCCACTGGGAATCGAACCCGGGACCTCTGCGTCTAAAGCAGGTGGTCTAACCACTAGACCACAGAGGCGGTTATTATCCCAACTAATATTATAAATGCGAAAGTAACTCTATCTGTCTGACTGTCTGTTACGCTTTCCCGCTTAAACCTCGCAACCGATTTTGATGAAATTTGGCATAGAGATAGTTTGAGTCCCGGGAAAGAACATAGGATAGTTTTTATCCCGGTTTTTGAAACAGGGACGCGCGCGATAAAGTTTTTCTGTGACAGACAAAATTCCACGCGGGCGAAGCCGCGGGCGGAAAGCTAGTTATACATAAAGATAACACAAGCTATATTTACCGTATCATATATTTTATCCCATACTTATATTGACCCGACTTTGGTAAGGCAAGCTGTATTTGATACTTATAAAGTGCCCTAAAATGGACCATCGTCATCATCATCATTTCAGCTATATGACGTCCACTGCTGAACATAGGCCTCCCCCAATGATTTCCACAAATGCCGGTTGGTAGCGGCTTGCATCCAGCACCTTCTCGCTACCTTTATGAGGTCGTCCGTCAACCAACCAACGTTTAAAGATTTGGTATTTAAATTAAATTAATTTCCATGCAAAGCCGCGGGCAAAAGCTAGTTTCAAATAATAATAATCCACAGGCCTAACGCAAAACAGTTTTGCTATGGAGATAAATGATTTGTGAACAACTGCGCACTTAGCTTCAATTACCATACTTAAGCGACCCTTAGCGAGGATGAATGATGTATTGTACGGCACATCAAGCTTAATACCAGCATCTTATGTCGTTGTAATAAGGTCTATATTGCAACAATAATGTATAGGTTGATGTGCGTGTACCATTTGGCAAGTTCATAGAAGGCATTTTGTATTTAACGAGCCAAGTGGCCTAGCCATAAGCAAGACTGATCTTTGTAGAATGTTACATTTAGGTTGAAGGCGATTCATCAAAGTTATAATTATGTTATTTTTGCACCTACTTTGTATAATAGCAATTCTTTTGAAGCAGCTTTTTCTTTTTCTTGTAGCAGGAAAGCGCTGGACGCAGGCCGCTACGAACCGGGTAACATGGAAAGCATTGGGGGAGGCCTATGTTCAGCAGTGGACATCCTATGGCTGAGATGATGATGATGCTGATAAGGTGACCCACAAGATCTGTTTGCCCTGATACTATACGAAGAACAAACGATAACGATAAATGTCAAGATATTTCCAAAAAGTAATTTTGGTAGTAGATAACGATGTACAATAAAATTAGTTTCGTTAAATTTTTGTTCAGCCACATAAACCTCGTTGTGCCAGCTCAGCCAACTACGAATTCTCGTTGCGATCTCTCCTATATCCATATTAGACCAGATTTTAATCTATTTAACCTCAGCTAGACATCTGGGGGCACGGCAGTGCCCCCGCCAAGTCGAGCGCGAAGCAAACACTGCCGTACCATTCTTTACTGGAACCATTTCGCCGCATTTTCAGGCCCCTATTTGAGAACCTCTGGATAAGACCAGAAATTTTCGTCATCTTGTAAGCTATAATCACATACTTAAAATCCAAAATTTCAAGTCTGTAGGTCATTTAGTTCCGAAGTTATGCGAAAGCAAAGTTTCGCATTTACGACACTCACTCACTCACTGATGATCATCAAAATAGAACTAGTACTTCCCATCAACTCAGAGAGCTGAAATTTGGTACAGAGTTAGGGTTTAATGGCCACATAAAGGGAAAACTATAAAAACTAGGAAAATCGAAGATCTGGAGTAACACCACATTCATAATCAATACTACTCCGGCACCGTGGTGTTCGCCTGTATCGCTCACCGCTAGATGGCGCTAGCGGCGTCCAAGCGGTGTCCAGATTTTTTCCTTTCTAGAGCCCCCCGTCGATTAAGTTGATGTTGTGTAAATTTGCATTTCGTTGATTTCGTTTATTATATTGTAAGGTTCGCTAAGGTTATGTTATTAAAACAATCTGATTCGTTGTCCATTTTAAAGGTCGTTGAGTTTATTTGTGTTTAATATCGTAAAAAAATATCGATAAAACGACAACGTTAAATAATTTTGCCACTTTCTACAAAAAGAAGTGAAATCCCACTAAAAACATTCTGTAAAAAACTAGCCAAGTCTCGATGGAGCTGCTTGTTTATCTCTAAAAAGTAATGAAATCTAGACAAAGTCGTGCCAAGTCTATGGTTCCTTACTGCGATTTCTTTATTATTATAGTTAATGTTGTGTGACTTGGCCGTTGAACAATCTTTATTAAGATAATCATACATAAGTATTATTGAAATACGCAGCTTTATTAAACCTACAATTGAATGGTTATTTATTATTGAATCAACGTTTTCCAAGTGGCAATTTTCCATCGTCAATGGGTAGCGGTTCTGGCGACAGATTGGTGCAATGGTATCATGGAGCACCTGGTTTTGTACCCTTCAACGGCCAAGTCACACAACATTAACTATAATAATAAAGAAATCGCAGTAAGGAACCATAGACTTGGCACGACTTTGTCTAGATTTCATTACTTTTTAGAGATAAACAAGCAGCTCCATCGAGACTTGGCTAGTTTTTTACAGAATGTTTTTAGTGGGATTATTATTACCGCCATGTCCAAGACCTGACCTTTGGTAGGATCCATTAAGTCGGGGAATCGTGAAATATCGTCAGGACCGTCTAGAATTATCTGCGACTCGAGATGGTGTTAATATCGTTCTCAAGATAATGTAATGTGTGTAATCATTACACTACTTAATACTTTATAGAAGTAATTTAAGAAATTTAGGGCTGATTTTTCAATAATGGAATAGCTTATCTATAGAATAAAATTGAAACATTAACAGTTTTAGGACTGTTTTTCAATCGTCGTATTCTAAATTATAAGTTTGGCACATTGACAGTTTCAGTATGGGAAACATGTCAAAATTACAAGGTTAGTCTTGAGTTGTAAGATATCTTACAGTGGAAAAATTATGTCAATGTTTTCATTGACATTTTTAATCATAAAAGTCAAAGTAGCGAAATATTTTAATGTTGCTTATTTTAGTTTCCCAAATGAATGTGTGCATATTACTCATAACAATACACGTTGTTCTGATTACCGTACTAACCAGTTGAATTATGTCATTTCAACTCTATGTGTGTCATTTAATAGTAAACCATTTATCTACATAGCTTCAACGATCTTTTACGTAGAAATAATCTGAATCTATTTAATAACAAAAATCTGAATGTCTCGAATTTCGAAGTTATTCTAATTACAAGATGTTGATAGCAGAGATTCAATTTATTCTATTTTTGGCAACGTCTGAATAGATTGTTAAAAAGTTTTCCAATTTCTTTGTGGACCTTTTGTACAATATTCATAGGAATTAATAAAGTGAAACAACCGTTACAGATGAAACTTTTCCTGAAGAACCTGTAACTATCAATCGGCTTACGACATCAAAAGGGAATAAAAGAAACACAAAAACACTAAGGGGCATTTGGGACAAACAGTTCTAAAGGCACACACATTAAATCATTCACTTGTCGTCAACATCGAATGAATAAACGATTTTTATGTAGCGAAAATTGAGTGTGTTATTTTTGTTGACATTTCTTTAATGTGCTATTTTATTATTTTTGCTGTTCTTGGAATAAGCTAGGCAAATGTTAAGGAAAATGTGTTAAAAGTGTGTTTCTATATTGATACAATTCACAGAATGTAATTTCGTTTGATAATACCTACTTCAGTATTAAAAATGTTTTTTTTTATCCCCAACGAGGAAGCTCTTGGCCTGTATCTCACCTAAGGTAAGTGACGATCAGGCCGAAAGTGGAAGCGAGCTTCACCCGGAATCATCAATCACGGAGGATGTGAGCCTAAATCTTAACCAACAAAATACAAAAAAAAACCTAGTTTATAATAAAATTCGATAACCGATACAATAATCTAATAATACTCACCAAATTTTAATAACAGCAGTAAATTTTAACATTTCCAGCAAGTTTCATCTAAATTTCTAAAACAAAATTGCTTACAACAAACTCAACCATCATATTTCAGGGAAACAAAATTACGAGGAGTTGAGCCGTGATTCCAACGCGTGTTAACTTTTCACCTTTGAGTGAAACGTAATAAGCTGTGTCGTGAATAAGTTTTGTCGTTCTATTTTCGATTACAGGCGAGCGGGAATGTTTGTGCGTGTTTCCGAACACTGTTCGACACGATCGGAGCGGTTGGTAGGTTAGGACTTTAAAGTGTCAAGGCACTTTTGTTTTATTTTCTTAAACTGTGGGCTTATTACAAAAGGTTAAACTCCCATGGAACATTTGTTTAATTAAATTGTCATTTAATGTGGAAATGTCACTTTAAAGCAATGTTCAACGTGTGTTTAACTTTTTGTGCCTAATAATGTTTAGCGAATCATGTGAAATATGGTGAATTATTAACCATTATGTGTTTGTGGACTTGATTTAGTGTAGGAAAATGAAACAAAATAGTGAAAATTCGCTTTAAATTCTCTCAAGAGATTCGCAAGGTTTTCGTTACATTACCTAATGCTTTTGTTAAGAAACAAAGATGTTTGACTGCAGTCCACGCCTCATTAATAAACTAGATCTTATTACTTATAACTTTTTCGCTCTACTAGCAATATTTATAATCTTTACATAGTATAAAACAAACTCGCTCCCGCTATCTGTGCGCTTAGAACTTTTAAACTACGCAACGGATTTTATTGCAGTTTTCATCAATAGATTAAGTGATTCAAGAGAAAGTTTTATATGTATAATACATAGCTACCGTGTGAAGGCAAGAATAAATAAAATAAACATAAAAACAAACCTTAAAACAATGGGCACAAAGCTGCAAGTCTGTATCCGTGTTCCCATTCCGTGCCTACAGCCATTCAGTGCCACCTCCAAATTACTGGCCGGCGGCTAATCCCAGCCGCAGGGCGACAATACTCATAATTTTATAACCTGCCATGTGGGCGCACGAGGGGTTAACACGACTCCCATTGTCCGCGTACTTGCGTGCGTAATTAAATTAGATTTTTACTGTTATTATGGATCAATCCTTCGCAATTATGTAAAGGTTTTCATATTGTGTTAGAGTGGTCTAATACTATTATATCCTATTAATCTACTAAATATAAATGTCAAAATTTCTGAGGAAATTCTTCCTTTCTCAAAAAGATGGATGGACGTTTGCTACTCTTTCACGATTAAACCAATGAACTGATGTAAATGACACTTGGTATAGAGATAGTTTGAGACCCAGGCAAAAACATAATACAGTTTTTATCCCAATTTTTGGAACGGGAAAACGCGCGCTACACTTTTTGTGATATACTGAAATTGTCGCTGCCGTAGCCCCTAGTACTTACTTATAAGTGAACGGATTGACAAGATAACATAATAAATTATTTCTTTACTTGCTACACCGTTTTCAACACTATAGTGATGCTTTGTAAACGATATAATAATAACTAAGCTCTAAATATTACTAAAGACTACAAAGACAAACTGATCAAAGAGATACAGAGCCTAACAATCGTAACAAAGGGAAGTTGGGGCGGTCGTCAAAACACTGATTAAAGCGAAATAGGTCGATAATGAGGAGCGCTCATTAACATCTTACATAATGCAGCGCTAATGACTTGAGCCAGACTAGGAGACATCACAAAAAAATACAGATTACATTATTAACATTATGGCTGGGTTGCACCATCTTACTTTAACTTTAACAAACGTCAAAAATCTGTTCAAACTCCATACAAAAAGCACCGGTTATCGTTATAGTTACCGTTACAATTAGGTGGTTCAACTCAGCATTTGTGTTACGTTTGGTTTCTTATACACACTGGGTTCGAACCACGCCACCGCTGGACTATTTATTGTGGTGAGCCCACTCGTAACACAAGCATATTTAGCTTACCACGAGGGGCTAACGGGACTATCTCAGTATCAGGCAGTTCTAGGCAAAATATTAGGAGCTATGGTTGTCGTCAAAAACACTAAATACCTAAAGGGAAATAGGTCGATAATGAGAACCGCTCAGTAACATCTTACATAACGCAGCGCTAATGACTTGAGCCAGACTAGGAGACATCACAGGGAAATATATATAGTATTAACTTTATTTACAGTTGATCTCTTAATGCAAGGTAGGTAGGTACTTGGTTTTGACAAAGGCAGCCACTGCACGAGTGTGAGCGAGCTTCTTAATCAATTATTTTACATAGGTAATGCTGAAAAAATGTTGAATGAACAAATCATTCAACATTTTTTCAGCTATGTCAAACTACAGCATGCCGCCAAATCGCCCTTGGCTTTGGACTGTTTTATTTTACCTACGCTCAAATTATGTAAACGAGACGAGCGGCACGCCACATCCACTCCAATTGCCGGGCTAATGACACAAAACAACTGCATTTAAATAAAATGTTGCCATAACATAACATTTCCTCTCGCGCCATTCATACGGTCACGATCTTTTGAACTATTAGAATAAATAAGGCATAGAGGAGCTATTTTCAGAGTGCCCCAATAAAAAAGCTTCGCCATAGTTGGAAGAGACGACTAAAGAACGTGGCAGGCACATTTATCAAACCAGAAAGGGACCGTAAACGTATCAACTCGAGGCGGTCAGTATGAAGCTCCATGCTGCAACGCACACATTATCCGCACCGTAACGTAAACGCCTCGCCTCGTGGTTGACAGCTCGCGAAAGGCGATGACAGCTCGCGAAAGGCAATACAGTGTTGATCCCTTCCTGAATTGATAAGTCTGCTATAATCTTTAGGGGGAATTATGCGAACTTCAGGCCTTCCAATCCCGTCAGGCCAGTGTGTGAAGTGTAGGCCAAATTCTACCCTTTGTCTCTGGTTAATTAGAGGTTCATGCTACAGCAGAGACCAAAATAACTAATGATGATGACGAAAATGACTTCGATTCTTTCTATCAGTAGAAAGAGCTGAAACACAGACAGAGCTAGAGCAGAAGCGATGAAGGCATTACCTACTTTTGACTTATTTAATAGTGACTACCGCTGTATGAAATGTATGAAAACACCGCTCTGCCCTGTTTCCCAGCTTTAAATGAACGTAGCCTAAAATGTTTGTAGCAATATAAACATTTAACATTTAGTCCAAAGTCTCCTATTGCCATAAAACCGTATTGAATAAATCAAATAAATAAAGATTACAATCGGCTATTTTACATTGACTTTTATGTCCAGTATTATAGTAGAGGATACGTCAATCAATGAACATAAAGAAGGTCCTTTCACCCGCCCCCATTTTAGCAGATTAAAAGGTCGTAAAATTCATAGGGAAATGCCAGTTGTTCGCAGTAGTGTTGCTAATATGTCGATAGCGGAACTATCGAGATTTTAGGAAGTAAGTCAATCAAAATATCGAAATACGACAATTGCTTACATTAATATTTCTGTAAAGTCGATACTTATCAGTAATGAGACAATTTCACTCTCCCCAAGTAATTGCTCACTGCTCCAGATATTATTATTAAATGTATTTCATTAATCTCCTCATTTCGCTTAATCAAAAAGCAGCTATGAAGATTATTGTGAAATGTAGCGCACTAAGCATTTTACTGCACTCAATTTCCACATCTAATCCATAATACTGGATTGTTTTATAGAACTACAAAATAAACTGTAAACGTGTCGTGTTGTTTCGATTCTATCGGTGTATCATAATATAATTCATAGTTCAAACATCGATACTTTATCGATATGTCTCACAACACTGCTCAAAAGTTAACGGGCTATCAAAGCGTATGCGACGAGGAGCACTATTAAGCAATAACTGTTAAGATTGAAGCCATAGCCATGCAAATGGCAGGGTTTGTTTAGAATGAAAACGTCGGATGAGGTTCAAGATGGCAGGAAACGGGGTTATCGCCTCGCCTTTGAATATTGTACGGTTATTTTCAGTCGGCTAGTACAGTTAAATAAAGCTACTTTAAAAGGACCAGAGTCACCAGATAATTATACTAGCTTTTGCTCGCGTGTATTGCCGTCTGTCACAGAAACACCATCATCATCATCTCAGCCAAAGGACGTCCACTGCTCAATGTTTTCCATGTTGCCCGATTGGTAGCGGCCTGTGTCCAGCGCCAGCAGTAGAGGCAGCCAGGTTCTGGAGTGGTGGCCGCGTACCCGAAAACGCAGCATCGGACGTCCACCCACAAGGTCACCCTATGATATAATAAAGGTAGCAGGAAGGCGCTGGACAGAAACACCGTGACAAAAATGACCAATATTTTTCCCTGAAACCCAAACTATCTCTATACAAAATTTCACCAAAATCGGTTCATTGGATTAAACATGAAGGAGTAACAAATATCTCTCCTCGCATTATTTGTATTTGTAGGATAGGATAGGATGCTCTGATAAATCATTAATTCTAATCAGTGATCTGTAAAGTGAAAAACCAGCAAGATACAACATAATTATGTAAGCATTTAACAAATAATTGTTTAAATGATTATAATTGTTTAGAATATACTTAATGAAAAAATTAAGCTAAAGATTATGATTATAGCGAAAAACCACTAGGAACTAGTAATTAGTAATGCAAACATTAACAATATCACGAACGAGCCTCGACACACAAATGATATAAAACTAATGAAACTCGCGTGTCAGTTTCCTCGAGAAAACTTAACAACGCCAAAAGTCCTGATTAATGAAGCTGAAAATAAACTAAATTAATTAGAGCAAATAATAATTAATAACGTTAATAAACCAAACTACGAGTATTAGCAGTTAAACGATTTAAGAACAGCAATTTATATTTTTAAATCCGTAAGTTAAAACTAGAACTGCAAAACGAGGGGCAATCAAATCGCACTTATTACCCAATAACTTCTTCAGCTCTTTAGCAGTATTATAAATAGGTAACACTAGAGCTAATTTCGTATAACAGTCCATAAAAATTTAACGATCGCGAAACTAGTTTTGGATTTCACCTGAAAGAAGTAACATTTGAATAACCTATTACTTAATACTTATAGAGAACTAGTGAAGCAATATAGAGGTTATAAGCATCTTCAAAATTAATCCCTTTGAGTTAAAGTTAAAATGCTTCTGGAAGTATTTAGCAATACTACGTAATTTCTCTGGAAGAACCTACTAATAACATCACGTTTCATCATTATCATTATCAACATTTGAATAGAGCCTTCTTTGAATACCTTCTAGATTCACGACGACATTGTCGTATTACGAGTAATTATGGTCACAAATGAAATAATTTCGACTCTAGCGGTCTCCAAGGGCCAAGAACGCCGAATATTAAATTGGAACTTGATTTTTAGACAGTTCTAATAAAGCATTCAGAAATACTTTTATCTGAAACGAAATCGGCACAGATTCATTCAAGTGAACAATATTCGGGCAGCAACAGTTTCGTGTTCGCTCGAGAATACATTAGTTATTTTACTTCGTCGCAATTTGATTTCATTCGTATAGCAAATTCTTTCCATCCATCACTCAATGAGAGGATAGATCGATAGGCTTTCGGGAATAATGTCGGAGTGCTTACAGATTAGGCGTTTTTACACGTACCGTTTCTTTAACCGACGTAACTACAGTAGTACTTAAATCGTTTGTTACGTGTATGGACTACCGTGTATACCCACTAGAAATGAGCTACATGGGCTATTCAAAAACGTGCACAACAAAAATGCAAATGGAATATACGAAAATGTGCTCGTGAAGTAATAAAAGTCACGGTTGATAATAGCATTTCTGAATTCCTTGTTCATTCATTCATTAAAAGATAATATACTGGATTGTTAAAGCCCAGAACACTCTCAATATTGTTAGACATTAACACGCGTTTTAATTGCACTAGCCTGTTTTAAAACGTGACACAAATCGTCTGTACTGTATTATCTACAACTCCATATATGCGAGTGGCGGAACTATTATTGGGGGCCTGACCTGGCCCTTTAGGGCTTCAGGCAAAAATCTCAACGCGAATGCTGGAATATATCAAGGATTCGGAATATAACCGGGAAAGGTAACGTAGTTTACTACGATATATCGGACGCGATAAATGTTCAATTTCGTTACCGAAATGCTGAATTCGGTATTTATTAATACTAGCTTTTTCGAGGCAAATGTAGCATTTTTTCTGGGAAAAATATAAGTTACAAAGATCGAAAACGTGCTATAAGATATAAGTGATAATAATTTAGTATCTGAAGATATTGAGTAATGTTGGAATTTACGAAAGTAAGATTCTATCGTCCAAATAAATAAGCCTGTGATGATCATAACTGCTGGCTGTCTAGGAATATTGCTAGAAATATTTATGGGCTGGATAAAAATAGGCGTTTGGCATTGATGGTATCGGTATTATGACCGGCAGGTCGTTTGGAATGTCCTTTCAAAATTTATATTATGAGGTTGTTATTTGATGACTAAACTAAGCTGTTATGAATAGATTGAAAGCATTTCCTTTGAAATAAGTACAAAAATAATAAGTAATATAAGTGACATTTTTAATAATAATAAATGTAAAATCAATAAAACAACAGAAAATATGATGAGATAATAATATGCAAGTTCAAAAATTTACCAACGTTAACCCTACATATGTAGTTCTTTTCCGAACCAGGAACATCTACCCATCTGTGAGCTGATATCGGCATGCGATTCCCAGCGTTCTGCCAAAATTGGCAATTCTTCCAAAACGTCTATTGCCAGAGATGCCTTGCTTGTCGCGGCTACAATCGCTACATAAAATACTTCACTCGATTCTCAACCTTACAACATTAGGATTTCATACAAAAAGATTTATCATTAGCATCAACAAACAATAGATGTTACACAAGATAAACGCGAATGTGTAATTGATATTTGTTTCTCGAAAAATTGCTTGTGAGATTCTCGCCTTTAATGCGTTGAGATAAAAGCGGGCCCTTTACACAAAGATACATTTGGGTCAGGGCTTTTAGCCGGAGTGCCCTGGGCGTTACCGCCTTTGCAGGGCTCGCCCCTCAGCCCTCTTCTTTAGTGCATTGAAACTGCAGTGTTCAGGCAGTTTACGCACTCCGTTTGAGGTAGGTGTTTAATTTACTAATTCACTATAAACTCAATGCCAATAATATCTATGATAAAAAAAAAAAAAAATATGGAGTATTTTTGCCGGTCAACATTGTTTTTATTAAATCCAATTAAATCTCGAACATTTTGGTCCAAACGAGCTGGATTTATAAACAACCAAATACATTAATAGTGCAAAGTAACAAGTACAGTAAAATCAGTGAAAATTTTGTGCGAATTCTACAACAACAGTGAGTTATACCGACCGCCATGGAATTTGATAAATTGGTAAAGTCACAGGTAAGCGTTTACGACAACATATCGAAGCTACTCCTAAACTACAAGAAAACGGGAAAAGAACGGCTAACTAAAGGGTTTGTTGAGGCACGGATGGAGATGGCAGACAAATATTGGGACAAATTCGAGCAACAACATAACACGTTGTTGTCGGCGGCACCTGAGTACCAACAAAAGTCGGAATATTTCACTAAAGACATCTATGAGCAGTGTTTTGATAATTATCTTGATCTAAAAACGCGTATGAAGGAAAAACTAAACTCATTTGAATGTACACAACCATCTAGTGTCGCAGCAAATAATTCCACAACAGAACAATCACTTTGTCCAAACATGAAACTTCCACCAATACAGTTGAGTACATTTTCTGGTGACTATAGAGATTGGCTGTCCTTTCGAGATGTGTTCAAATCATTGGTTCACGACAACACCTCTCTTAGCAATGTCAACAAGTGTCAATATTTGAAATCAAGTCTGAGAGGAGAGGCGGAGAACTTAGTTAAACAGATAGCAGTTTCAGAAGTCAACTATGAGATCATGTGGGAAATGCTCAACAATCGTTATAACAACAAGAGAAGTATAGTAAACACTTATATTGGCAAATTGTTTAACCTGAAACGCATTCAAACTGAATCTGCAAAAAACATTCGTGAAATTTTGGATGTAACAACTGAGTGTTTGGCTGTTTTATTCACAATTAATGGGAGATTTGCCCAAACATAGAGTTACACCTCAGAGGCCTTTCAGTATAAGTGGTGTGGATCTGGCTGGACCTATTACACTTAAGTTATTTAGTGGCCGTGGGTCAAATAGAACACAAAAGGCATATATTGTTTTGTTTATTTGCACAGCTGTTAAAGCTATACACCTAGAATTGGTCACCAGTCTGAGCACCGAGGCATTTTTGGCGGCTTTCAGGCGTTTTTCAGCCCGTAGAGGTCATTGTCAAAAACTAATTAGTGATTGTGGTACAAATTTTATTGGTGCTAGTAAATGTCTTAAAGAGTTACATACAAATTTCTTAAAAAACTTGCCACCTGAAATTGCTGAAAGTTTAGCTCAGAATGGTACTGATTGGCAATTTAATCCTGCTGGTGCACCCCATATGGGTGGACTATGGGAGGCCAATATTAAATCTGTTAAAAAGCACTTGTCTAGAGTTTTAAGTGATACCAAATTAACTTATGAGGAATACTATACCTTGTTGTGTCAGGTGGAGTGTTGTTTGAACTCTCGTCCATTAACTGCTTTAAATAATGAATATGACATGGCACTCACCCCTGGCCATTTTTTGATTGGGGAAACACCTATATCAACACCGGACGACGATTTATCGGATGTTAAAGTACCTTATTTGCAGCGTTGGAAATACTTGCAACAAAAATTGCAATATTTCTGGAAACGGTGGAGCCAAGAGTATATAGTAACTTTACAAAACAGATACAAATGGACTAGTGTTCAGGAGAATTTAACAGTTGATGATATTGTGCTGATAAAAGATGACAGGTTGCCACCTGCAAAGTGGTTGATTGGCAGGGTCTTGGAGACTCACCCGGGATCAGATGGTTTGACACGAGTAGTTAGCATAAAATGTAAAAATTCAATAATTAAAAGGCCTATTCATAAAGTTTGTTTATTGCCTGTAAGGTCTCCAGAACCCTAGAAATTTGTTAGTTTTATTTGTTACTTTTATTTGTTACACAATGCATATTGTATCTTTGTTTATTGATTTAAAGGTCTGTCGCCCTTTGGGGGGCTGAATGTTTAATTTACTAATTCACTATAAACTCAATGCCAATAATATCTATGATAAAAAAAAAAAAAATATGGAGTATTTTTGCCGGTCAACATTGTTTTTATTAAATCCAATTAAATCTCGAACAGTAGGCCAAATAGACAGACCGACAAACACTCAAAGTCAAAAATGACTTTTTTTCTATAGTCTATTTAGAATAATTTAGATAGTGAAAAAAAGACTATTAGTAAAAACCTACAGTTTTGCCCTTAAGGAGCACTTACGAGTTACGTCTCATACACCCGTATTCACAAACGATACTTGCTAAATGAAGCAGCAAATCGAACGCACACCATTGAATAGAGCTCTGTGATTGGTTCGTGTGTGTCCACGCTCACTGTGAGACCTCATTGTAATGTTTGTGAGTGCGAGCGATAATCTTTTTGCCCTACCAACGCTTCGAGACCAACATTTCGCAAGTCTGTAAGTCTGTCAGCAAAGCCTGAACCAATTTCACGAAATTGAATAACAAAATAATTGTAGCAGCTTTCACATTGTAATTGGAAATCCAATATACCATTATTTATTCCGCGTTAGTACCTACATCCGATTGTTCACGAGCATATATGTACAATGCGGTTTAGTTAATGTTAGGTGTTGTGTAACTCATTGTATTTATTACTAGCGTGGAATTACAAGTACACACTAGTAAATATATTGCTTCACATAAGTTTCTGATTTCATTACTCTAGCCTTACTATTAATTAAATCGAGCAACTGAAATAGTATATTTTGATTACGAATATAAATTAATTTCAATAAATTACTTTTATAAGTGCTATCAAAGGTATGAGATAATTTTGGGTACTTTTCTAGGGCTTATGATTATTTAAGTATAAAAACTACTACATATTTATCTTCAAACACATTTTACCTTGAATGTACATAATTTTAATTTTTTCTACTATTTATTTGAAAACATTTCATTTGAATTTATCTTTTAATTGTAATTAGTTTTTTCTTTGGCTAAAAGAAAATTATTTTAAGTCTTGAAAACATCTTCATGTATTTTGCTAAATTGACATCTGCAAATAATTCAATTGAAGACTGATCTCTTAGAAAACGCCATTTTATTTTCACTCACTCCTGATGCCGGTTAAGTTTCCTGCCGTTAACCGCAGCAAAGCTAACCCTAAACAGTTATCAGTGCGGCAACCATTAACCGAAAACGCGAACTTCAACTCTCGATCGCTGCAAATGATGACCGGGGCTGTGGTGGGGTTATGGTGTGAGATGTAGCGGGAGCGGACTAACTTACTTAGAAAACAGTTAAGCAGAAGGAGCATAGCAAAATTAAGGAGTTTTGTATACCCCAAACGGCCAGCACTAACTAAGCGTAAAATTCTGAATAGAAACTAAATAAAGTTTAAAACTTTAAACTAACTAATTAAGCACAGAAAAAAGCAGCACTAGTTAAGTTTAGCTTTTATTGACAAGTTACTCGACTGCTACCAATCTTTGACAACGATCTCAACTGATTATGTGGTATTCATTCAATTTTGAACATTTTTGTGGAACATAGAATACACAGTACAGAATTTAATTTGGAAAATACGATACGATACGGTACGATATTATAAGTACGATGGTGAAAAAAAAAAATTGATTAATGGCATTAAATTTGCAAAAACTATAGTTTTAAAGATTCAAACGTCTCTATCTAATAATTATTTTCGGGAGATTACACAAATTACCAATATTCCGCTCCCGCTCGTCGCTTGCGCACCTCATCGCAAGCTCGTTACCATCTATGGAACCCCTTAGCGTTGTGTTGGCGGTAATGTTTTTGAGATTTGGCTAACGTTGGCCGCACTGCTTTACCGCTCTGGTGTAAATTGCTTACATTACTTACATGGATTACGGTTGGTTCAGACGAGAAACGACTCTATTATTTGGACTTAGTAAGTGAATGAATGCGCAGAATGTAACTTGGAAAATTTTCTTGCATTTGAATTGCTTTAAAAAAACATAAGTCAAAAACATGATATTATAAAATTTGAAAATTAGGTACTGTGAAAGGTGCTATGCTTTGCTTAACAGTTTGCTGATATTATTCTGCCATCTTAAACCACTTTATGCTCGTTTTCACCATCAATCCCTAATTTTTAAGTGAACCCAATGGTGACAGACACATGACAGAAATTTTGTTTGCATACGGGTCACTTAAATATTTGGGATTGATGGTGAAAAAGAGCATTCGTCTTTTATTGGGAAGAAAATTTTCCTTTCAAAGGGCTCAAATTATGTTTTCATCACACCTATCCTATAAATAAACCAATGTGTTCGTCGCCATTTAGTGTAGTCATGTGATAGTAAGTACACATCAGCGTAATCTAATTACAATAAGTGCCCGAAACAGTCGCGAAACCGCTCCTCAATAAATAAAACAACCGGTTTATATTAAGACGTTGTCAAAGACAAGAATATCCCTCTGTAGGGTTGGGTAGTTGCGTTTTCGTCGAGTTATTTGCTAGGGCTATCAGACGACAACCGGTAAATCTTTAGGATCTTTTTTTGACTTGACAAGGTCGACTTTACGATGGAAATAGTAAAGTTTTTACTAAGAACTGAGTTTTCTTTGATTTCAATCGCCTTAGCTGGAACACGCTTACTAAATAAATACTTATCCCTTTCAAATACTCCGAAATAGGCGAAGAACGAATATAGAAGCACTTCGCCGCTTTATGTACAGACGACAGCATATCAAAGTAAACACTGGCATCTAATGTAGGTGTAATAGGGGCGATTTTACTACAAGAATCTACAGGCTGATGAGCTGGCGACTGTACCTTACTTAACATTCCAGATTTTTCCAATCTGGCAACCCTATTTCCCCGTATTGTGCTGGGAATTCCGCAAATTATCGGCGTAGAAGGACTCCATGATAAATAAGGGATCGAATGATCTTTATATTGAAAGGGATTGTGAGGGTGACCACTGAAATTGTATCTCTTTGAGGCCCTGATTATCTAGTTATATTGAAAACGTTAATGTCCACAATGAATGAAGGTTTAATAAATCAATCCCTTTTATAGGTCGCGCAGCGAGAGTTGATGCCATTAACAGACGCAAAGATTTGTGTGTGTATACGCTGTCTGCCCTGAGGTTTTGTGTAGTCGGACTGCCAAGTGCTTTCTGTCTCGCTTGCAGACATTTAAGAAAATCAAGGTAGATACAAGGTAGAAAATGTATTCGATATTTGAATGTGTGTTTTGTATTAAAATGCCTCAACTTTCGTCAGGCCTGGCTCACTCCGCGCGGTACATCCGATAATTACCTACAGCGAAGCGCCCCGCCGGCGGGTATTATATCAGTCGAGTGTCACGCGCGCGCCCGTCAGGACGCTGGCGTGCGTTGTAGTAATTCTATGATCCAAGTATTATTTAATTAAAAATGGACATAAAGAGAAAGAAATAAGTGCGGCGTTCGGGTGTTTAAATTCGAAAAGAAATCTACCGGATTTATCTTTTTTTTTTCGCTTCCCAAAGATACTGAAAGGTATGTTGGCCATGTAGGTAATCAATAATTTTCTTAGGATAGTACAGGAACCTAACCTACCATGACTACTGCTCAGAATGCGTTCGTTCGTTTCAGCCAAATGACGTCCACTGCTGGACAAAGGCCTCTCCCAAGGTTTTCCACAATGAATGCGTACTTACATACATACGTATCATGAGGTACGTACCTCATGACATATAAGTAGATTAATTATTTTTTTCACTAGACAGCAACCCTAACAGCGTATGAAGAGTTCAGAGGCACGCGATAGAAAGAGACAAAACTTGTAGGTGAATAAAATTGTAGGTACGTAGTGCTATGCGAGCTGAATTCCACTGTATCGCGTCGCAGCAAGACTCGCATTTATTTAAATCTCAGATCATAGAAAGAGAATAGATATGAAGTCGCGCGTAACTACAACGAGAACCAGTGTCGATAAGATATCGATACTTTAAATCCTGGGGGCAAGGCTCGAAATTGGTTTAAAAAATGCTTGTATGAAAACCTTTTTATTATTATACGTTATTATTATGTTCTTTAACGATTTTTGCATAAAGGAGTCAGTTCCATTTTGTATGGACGAAAAACTCAAAATCAATTATTGGGACTAAATTAAGTTACCTTATATTAATTTACCCCAACCAAAGCTCAATGTCGTTATCGATGGAGTATAGAAGTTATAGACTGACAAAGTTTGTATGAAAAGTCATGGGTTAAGTAGGTACTTGCGATTTTTACCAGTATTTACAATATTGGTAATATATTATTATTTACTTTAATAATAATAACAGGATCACTGTAATTATTATTAACTACTATCGCGCATTAACTTTTTAATTATGGCGAAATTCGTACCGCCTATGTTTATCAAAAATAATGCCTATATTAGGCTTTCAACTAGCTCTTATAGTAATTACATAGTTGACAGTTACTAATCCCTTCTACTATTGTTATTGTTTTTGTAAAAACTTAAAAATCGCAAGCAACTCATGATTTTTTCATTCAAAATTAGAAAATAGAAAATAATAATTTACTTCTATTTATCGATAATAGGAAACCGTATTAGAACACGAGCCCTGCACTATGTTACGACCGGCACATGCGGCCGTACTGTGTATTTTCACGCGTCAGTGGATATCGGAAGAAATAAAATACATTGCGCAGTAGTTACGCATGACATAAAGTGGTTGCTAACTAAATCGTCAATGTACAACGTGTTTGAATTTTTATCACCACTAATTTCGATATCGCAGTAAATGTCACGGCACTGAATTCGTTCGAAAAATGTTTAGTTTTTTTTATTTATAAGCAAAATACCAATGGATTTGCAATACTTACATGTGGTAAATGACTTCATTGTTCCTGTAGTTCTTCGTTTCACTTATGTTATTGCACGTTACGACGCATTATCCAACAATATCGGAGAACATTTCCTCAGTACGACTGAATCGCGACTAACCTGGCGTCGCGGGCGATGTTCGTTTCTGGGCATATCGCGGAGACACGCGCCACGCCCCCGTTTCACATCTATTCCCTTCTATGATCTGAGATTTAAATCGTCTTGCGGAGTAATCCTTCTGTACCTGTACTATTACTTATTCTGTGCTTTCGTTGAGCGACCTATACATTCAACATAAACTTGACGCGAATTTACAATATTTCGTTCCTATTACTGCAACTCCTGTATATCCAGGACCTTCAATACTTCACCTAGCAATGTATAAAATGATGAGTTAATCCCACTGAATAAGCTCTCGACAGGTTTATCAAAGTCTCCATAGCTGCGTAGCCCACAGATTAAGCAAAGCCTGGGAGTTTTAAATGATAGACTACATTAGTATCAAAATAAAACACTTAAAATAAATGCTTCTAAATCATGTTGTTTTTATTTGCAAACAACTTACGCTTCTCATTTTAGATTCCAGGAACGCTTTACTTTGTGCTACCAATCCTTTCATATTTCTGAGAATTATTAAAACTCGTTGCAGAATAAACATAATACAGCTTATATTCACTTAATCCTTTGTAAACATGCAATTTAGAGTGCTAAAAGGTGCCCTGGTTAAAGTGCAGTTTCTATGAAGTAGAGATTTATGGAAGAAGGTAAACGGAAACACAAAGATAACTACATTTAGAGAGTCTAAAACTGGTTTACTAGTTTTGCAAAAGAGTTCGCATCTATGCTTATTTTCTACCTAGACCTACTCTAAAATAGAAGTGATTCAAGTAATATATTTTTCTCGGTAAATGCTCTTATCGGTTAACTTAAAACGTTTTCTTTGAAGCATTACGCTTTTGTAGTTATTTATAAAGGACTTTTCCCTTGAAAGTAGTGCAAGAGGTTTCAAAACAAATTGATATTTTAAAATACATTTTATCTAGTTTTTTAAACGAAACTCTTAAGAGGTTTTATCTAAGAGGCTTATTGTTGATACATAAAGATAAAACATATTTTAAAATAAAATATATATTCCAAACTGCACAAAGGAACAATGTTGATAAACCAAAAGTTCAAAACCGGTACAGTAAAAAAAAATCATACAAAAAAGAAAAAAGAAAATATGTCATCCTTAGCACCCATTGTAATCAAAATCCATAACGTAATATCTCAAATCCTCAACACGCTAAAATTCCACGTTGCGCTGCGAAATATTGCAAAACAATTATCTAAGCCTAGGGTTGCCACAACAAAAAGCAATTCCCATAAATTCCGGGACGCACGGCGACCGGACACACATTTCATCTAGGGTCCATGGATACCGGAACGGGTCCCGTCGGCGAAACCGTAAATTTCGACTGACAATGGCGGCCGAAGCCGGAATTAACATAAACATAACAGGGTGTACCGGCTCGCGGGTGCAATCTAGGATTAACCTAACTCTAGGTTTAGGCCCGTATTACAACGCGCAAAACTCGATTCAATCGTGGTCATAAATTATGTTCTGCGATTGCTATAAATATTTAGATTCAAGCAATCAAAAGACTAAGCTTAGGCGCAGACCATCGATTTTTCGTCGGCCGATAGTTTAGTCGGGCAGTTGATCAGTATGGGCATGTATGGAAGTGCGCACATTACACCGATTCGATTTGGCCGATTATTCATACAATTTAAAATCGGGCACAACTATCGGCCAACTAAAAATAGGTGGTCTGCGCCTAGTCTTAATCTTTGCGTTATGTAGAGTTTTGAACTTCGTTTTGTAATTACGCACTTTAGGCCCTTATTGTAAAAAGAACTGTAAAAGTTGATTCCAACTTTTTGACAACATGACTGATTAGATTTCATCTACATTTTGAAATCTAATCAGTCATCATAGGCTTGAATTTTGGCTTCAGGTTGAATGAAGTTCTTGGCACTTATTATCGTCTTTAGAAGTGATAAGAAAGAAATGACTGTGGTGTCATGGTCCCATACTCCGAAGAATCACATTAAGGCTACACGATAACGTCGATTCACCCAATTGAACTTAGCTGCGGACAAAGGCCAGTGTGGAACAGTGTCACAGCAAGCTCCCGTGATCAAGCGCGTCTGTCAAACCATAATTTAGGCCGACAATGCACGTTGAATTAACATAATAAAAAGGGCGCATCCACACGCCGCTCGTAAATATAGTTTTATAGCCATCGCTCTAATGCGCCGAAAAATGTCGCCGAGGGTGAAACCATGTAGGGCTGCCAGCCGAGTAGGGCGATAGGTGTTACTCGCGAAAAGGTCAAATCAAGGGGTGATAGAAGATATTTTAATATTGAATGAACATAAACTTATTAGTGATAAAGAGAATAATATAATTGCAAATCTATAGAATGTTTAGTAATTAATGAACATGTTAATTCGCACCTACATAGTAAAATACAATCCTCTTGGTTATAGGTAATTAACGGCGTCATTTTAAAATAGGTACACATTTACCAATTTTAGCCGTAGATGATAATATCAGTATTCAGTACTGATAATTAAAAAAAAACATCAAAGAAACAGAAAATCTGAGATTTGGTGGTGACCCTTTATCTTCCCCAGGGAATGTACAAACAAAACACCATCTACCGTTTTTTTTATCTGACACATATTTCTTCAGTCTATCTAAGAACTTTTTCCAAACATTTATTTATTATTTATTTATTTATTTACACACACACACACACATTTACTATTGTTACAGGCTAACCAATCTTTTACCATAATTCAAATAATAATAATTAGATTACCTACATCATACATTTTCAGAATAAAACATGACCTCTCTCTATCTAATCGAAAAGTCAACTCCACCTTTCCTCGATACTGACAGGCACGTCAACAGTCCTACTTCAATTTTAAATTATTCATCAAACTAGCGGCAGCCCTGCTCAAGTTGACACCCGCGCATTGAGTCGGCCTGCAATGGCTGCACGGGGGTCGGAACCCCTGATTAACGGCACCCGGGCGCTGTTGTGCAAGGGCGTTGTGGGGCGTTCCAATCGTGTGGGAAACTCATTGGTGCACTGTGCAATGCGTTGGCTGTGGTCATTGTCTATTGGATGTGTATGGAGTATACGTTCCATAGGCATAGGATTCACAGTAGTGAATCTTGGAAAGTGGAAAAGCTTTAATGTTTGCATCGATACTGGGATAGCTATTGTTTTCTAGATAACGTGTAGTAGTTTGTTATTTAAACCTAGATAAAATATTATGAGACTAGCTTTCCGCCCGCGGCTTCGCCCGCGTGGAATTTTGTCTGTCACAGAAAAACTTTATCGCGCGCGTCCCTGTTTCAAAAACCGGGATAAAAACTATCCTATGTTCTTTCCCGGGACTCAAACTATCTCTATGCCAAATTTCATCAAAATCGGTTGCGAGGTTTAAGCGGGAAAGCGTAACAGACAGACAGACAGACAGACAGACAGACAGAGTTACTTTCGCATTTATAATATTAGTTGGGATTACTAATGCAAACTGGAGTTTAACAATGTGGATTAAATTTTTTATAGGCAACTAGCTTTCCGCCCGCGGCTTCGCCCGCGTGGAATTTTGTCTGTCACAGAAAAACTTTATCGCGCGCGTCCCTGTTTCAAAAACCGGGATAAAAACTATCCTATGTTCTTTCCCGGGACTCAAACTATCTCTATGACAAATTTCATCAAAATCGGTTGCGAGGTTTAAGCGGGAAAGCGTAACAGACAGACAGACAGACAGACAGACAGACAGACAGACAGACAGACAGACAGAGTTACTTTCGCATTTATAATATTAGTTGGGATGTATGACAGTGCGCACATTACACCGATTTGTTATCGGCCGATTCTTCATACTTTGAATCGGGCCCAACTATCAGCCAAATATCAACTATCGCCTGTAGCGGACGAGGCGAAGAAGATCGGCAAGACCTGGAGCGAGATCAAGCGAGAAGCTCAAAACCGAACGAGATGGAGGACTGTTGAGGACGCCCTCTGCCCCATCTAGGGGACATAGGACCATAAGTCAAAGTAAGTCAACTATCAGCCAACTAAAAGTCGGTGGTCTGCGCTTAGGCTTAGGCTTGGACTATTTCTTTTTCATGTTGGCCAAGCGTTTGTTAACCGTCACTTTTTTATCTCCTAACTTGAACAGAACTCGCTAACACAATGAGAAATAAGTAGATATTTAAGTATGTTGTGTGCAACATTCATAGGAATATAATTTAAACTAGCGGCCGCCCGCGACTTCGTACGCGTGGATCCCGTTTTACCCCCTTCATCTATCTTACGCGGTTTAGATTTTTTCATACAAATGTTTTTTCCCGCTAACTCCCGTTCCCGTGGGAATTTTGCAATATCCTGTTGTAACTAAGCTTTAAGTTTACTAAGGTACCTGCATGCCAAATTTCAAGCGTCTAACTTAAGCGGTTTAGATTTTTCATACAAAAGGATTTTCCCGCTAATTCCCGTTCCCGTGGGAATTCCTAAGTATCCTATAACCTGCCCAGGAGTATGAAGAATAATTGTACCAAGTTTCGTTAAAATCCGTCGAGTAGTTTTTGTTTCTATAAGGAACATACAGACAGACAGACAGACAGACAGACAGACAGACAGACAGACAGACAAAAATTTTACTGATTGCATTTTTGGCATCAGTATCGATCACTAATCACCCCCTGATAGTTATTTTGAAAATATATTTAATGTACAGAATTGACCTCTCTACAGATTTATTATAAGTATAGATGTGAAACCTAGTTAAGTTATCATTGTAATTTTATTGAATTGTATTCTGTGGTTGTGCCTTTAAATAAATAAATAGGGAAGATAGGGCATGATAGCTTAATATGTATCTATAACAGTTCTAGGCTAAAACAACATACAAACAAGGCTATAAAAATGCCTGATCAGCAGTGTTATTTGAATGGGGAAGTGTGGATATCCCCATGGAAATAATATCGAGAATCAGGATTCTTTGATTTCAGGACGATTTATTGAAATCAAACGCAGCTATCCCGACCAATAAATTAATAAAGCACACTGTCATTGATTTATACGATTTATACGACAAAATGTAGAGCGCTGTTTACGCTTGGGCGCACCGATGCCCGCATCGTTTTGTTTGCGATATACGTCACTCCGAGGTTACACATACACAACCAGACGGTTTGTATATTAGTTTTCTATAAAGGTGTTCAACTTTATTTGACTCACTCTATCCCTTAGGGAGGCTGTTATGAGCGAAAGAGACGGGTTGATCTGATGATATCAACGTTTATTTCAGAATTGAGGTGTATATCAGTAAATTGTTCTCGATGATATGTAAAGAAATAGATCGATGCTCATACTAAACCACACCAAAGTGAAAATCATGAGAAACGTAAAAGTTGGAGCATCAATATTTATGTATTCTAAGCGATCTACCTCAGACAACCAGGAGAAAGATGCTGAATGTTATTATTAACTCTGTACACTTAGAATAGCGTTACAAAACTAAATAAATCAGCAGTTTTAGCTTTTCGTAAATTGACTATTCAATCAGAATAGGCTATCTAACAGTCAGACTCTACTCCCATTCTGTCTATTCCATCACCCTAACCATCCAAATATAATTCAGCTATCTTGAACCCTAAGCTCAATTTCATAAGGCCCTTAAACATTTCTGCCTGTACGAGCACTGCGTACGTAGGCATGTTCTAGGCCGTTGTACCACATATTGTTTTGTCATAATCGAAGCACAATTCCGGCAGAAATAATCTTTAATCCTCTTAGGTCGACGGATTCTTGAACGTGACATGAGCGTACACGAACGCTTTTAGAACAATGGGGAATGAACCAGTAGGTTTATTCAATACTCAAGTTTGTTTTACACTGTGTACAATTTAGACCACTTGGTGGTTTAATATTGCACCAGAGCGATTGCGAGTACGAATCCTAAGGACAAATGGATTTGGATTGGAGAGTAGGACTTAACCGGGACGATAGACGTTTTTTGTTGTTTCAGAAAATAAAAATAAAAATCGTTTTTTTGGTCCACCGTAATCCCCCGCTCCGCTATTTCATTACAAGGATATTATTTCGTAAGCGTAGGTAGTACCTTGTACCTACTAGGTACTAGGAGATATAACACATAATTATTGACATCTAATATATGATTGTTACATCAGGGAATACAACTCAATACCTTAAACGCAAGTTAAAACCCAGTCACGGATATCCTGAGAGAAACTAAGAATTTTGCTGGACCCGAAACCAAACTTAGGCCCGGATTACACCAAGGTGGAGCGGAGAAGTGTCGGGCGGACGAATCTTTCTATAGAATTTGACAGAGACGGCGGCGCGGCTCCGAGCGGTGAAGTAGAAATAATCAAATTTGATTGATTATTTAAAACACTTATTCACTTCGCTCCGCTCTGCTCCGCCTTTATGGAAATTGGGCCTAAGGAGAAGAAAATGGAAAGAGTCCGAAGCTTAGAAAGAGGGGAAAGAGCCTACTGAATGTACATTTCATTACTCCAGACTTGGCCTGGGATAACGAGGCTCGGTCCCAACGCGCAGTTTTCCAGTTCACGGGGCTAGAATGGAATTTAGTTACATATTTCTGTTTAGTAAAACGAGAATGGCCCGAGGGTGGGTTGATTATTAGCCGCTTTTTGTCGGCGATACACCCATGTCGCTATTGTACTATAGCTATGGGACTTAGAGATACGACATACATTACAAACCTACTAGTTATTGGTATTGATGCTATGTTGAATTTTGACATTGAATTGATGCAATGCTATCTGATATTTTTGAATAAAAAATATCTCCCTATCTTCAACATAACTCAGTTTTTGAGGTGTCCAATAAAGAGAATCTATCTCTATTACTTCATACTAGTTTTTATTTAATTTTAAATCACAACATTTTAGAAGTTGATGCGGACGATGTCACAAAAGTGTATACTCGTACTTATAATATCATCTTTCGTGATTAAGTAATTCCGTGCAACTATTAGGAACATTTTGCGAATTAGTTCGTTCGTTACAGCTAAAATTACATCAATGGTTTCTGACTTTTCGACGTCAACTAGTCCCAAAAGACAAATAAGACACCAGAAACTATCGAGACACTGTCGTCTGTAACACATAATTGTGATATGTACCAATAACCACATACCGTCCGCGGGTCTTAACGTCCACATGCTGACGGGATCGATCGCAGCTGTAATTGCGAGCGCGAACAACTAATGGCCGACCCCTGCTTAATGGCCCGTACGGGTTTCATTACAAACCGCTTTCGCCGATGCCAAAATTTTAATCTGAAAAAGTACGTGGAAATTCAGCGCCTTTCCGCGAATCCTTAAGTGCCTCGGTATTTTCGTCCATAATGGACCTTAAACAGCTTTTAGGGGATCGTTTAGTGGTTCATTCGTCGGCGATAACGACGCGGGATAAGTAGAGTAAACACGCGGTATCGGGGATGTTAAGCAGTCGGCTGGAGCTGTCGTTAGGCGCGTTGTGTTCAAATCTTAAGGATAATTTGACTTAAGTATAATGCACCACCGCGGCACCGCCTCTCTTCCTATGGATGTAGTAAAAACGGGACTATTCCCACCTCTCGTTCCCACCACTGCAACTCCTGTGTAGCCAGGATCTACAGCTTGACCGCCACCAAAAACCCAACCAATGAAGGTCAAGTTTGTCCCGGGGGAAAGTTAAACTGTCATTGGACCCGCAACGAAATTAATCAGAAGAACATAGGAGGAGTTCGAAATTAAGGTTCGACTTCCCTCCATTGCAAAGCGGATGACAGGTGACAAACAAAGGTTTAAAAACCTTTAAGAAAAAGATTATGCACCACGGACAATAAATTAAATTAAGGGGGCCTATCTTATGAGTAATTAGCAACTACCTGCCAATAATATTTTTCACAAAATCGCTTAAAAGCACGGAAATTTTTCCTTGTCGCGACAAGATCGGTGTAATAAATTGCGGAAACAGATGTATGTTGTATTGAATTAAGCATTATATCACGTTCATGTTTCCAAAGATCACACTCCCACAAGATATGATGGGCAGACTGCTCATGACAGACATCATCAGTGGAACACTCGCAAAAAGGAGACGGAACTAGTTTGAATTCGTGAAGTTTATGTTTAAAGTTGCCATGTCCCGTGAGGAACTGCGACGAGCAATGGTCGGATGGTATGGATGTAGTAATGCTTCAACCACACCAACGCCAATGACAGGTCGCGCGGACTGTCATGGGTCGCGCGACTTGTCATTGGCCTTTGATCGTGCCAGCGATGGCGATCTGCACGCGTTGTTGTGGTTGAAGCTTAAAAGGCGACCAAAGGACAAATATGCAAAAATCAGCTCTCACTAACCCGTCTGCCCAGCGTATGGAATAGGATCACCGTAACTCTTCCCGTGGATGTCATAAGAGAAACTAAAGGACAAAATATCTAAAGAACATCAGGGCTCCCCATCCCGTCTGGCCAGCGTGGGGAGTATAGGCCAAATTCTCCATTTGCCTCTGGTAAATTAGAGAGGATCATCTACGATTCTTATGATGATGTTAATGATGACGAAGAATTTGACTAAACCACGTTGAAGGTCGTGTCAGACCAAGGGTTCTCCATTTGCCTCTGGTAAAAGGATGATCCTTTTGCAAAGGAGACTAAATGACCTGATTATAATGACGATGAAGAATTAGACTATTCTGCACCGCTTTTTGACACCAGTTTATATTCAGTTAGGTAGCAATAGCCAGATCCTAAACTTCAAGCCACGTTGTAGGTCGTGCCAGACTAAGGATATCGGAGCTTAGTTGGAAAGCACCTGCGTGTTTAGTAGCAAACTTGGTTGAAATCCTATTACTGTTACCGCGTTGTGATATACCAACTGCAACGTTGTTAATGGGAATTTAATACCTTCAACATTTAATTTACTTACCAAAATAAAATTACAAGCTCTTTGATTAAGATACAAAACTATTTACGAGTAGGTATTTATATTTACGTAGTATAAATTGGCGCTTAAAACCTACTAACAGAAATCGGAAGTTATGCCAATTCATTCTGAATCATGGCAAACGTTTTAAAAAGTACACATTGTTAATGAGAAATTAGGTACTACAATTATCTCCAGAAATTATGCAGTCAGTCCTCAAAAACAAGTTCAAGACATCGGAGTGGCAATTCGAGAGGACGCTAGTTCGATTTCCGTCGACTGCTGATCAAAATAAGAAGTAGAGCGTGAGCTCTATAAGTGATTATTACCAAGAGAGGTTTTTATTAATAGTCAACTGTCACTGCATCTTACACAGTTGTAACAGAGATGATAATGCAACAAAAACATATCTATACAACATCACCCTACAGCCAATAGGAACGGAGCAGTAAAGAAAACGTTGCAAAAACGGGAAATATCAAACTATTTTCACGCGTACGAAGTCGCGGGCACAGCTAGTATTCTACGCTGTCTAGTTGTACATGTTGGTGGTAAACACAAGGTTCAGAGCCGACGCAGAACTGAAGATGCGGCGGAGTGGCAGGCGCGGGTCGCCCTCGAAGCTCGTTGATGCGGGAACGTGAAAACCCGGGCAGGGCTGACTATGGATTAAAAACTTGAAATATTCGACTGCCTTAGTTGGCTCTTTTAAACCCACGACCATTCGCCTGCCAGACAGCATGATGCCAACTTTGAATAGAGTAGTATAGAGTACTTAAATTATAATGTGTCATGAATGCGCTTTGAAGCATTTGTGAAACTGAGACTATTTTATTAGATAAGTATATCAGAGATGCGAAGTATTTCTAGATACTTCGTCTTAATATACTTAATCTTACGTAATGACGGTCCTTCGAGCCGGATTAAAGGCAAAACAGACAACATGTACATTGTACATGTATACAGGGTGACAGGTAAAGCGATACATTCCTGGAAAGGGGTTAAAGTAGAGCTTATTTGCAGTCATTGAAGTCATATGACACCATGTCCGAAACTTGTTCATTTCCAAGTTATTCAAGATTTAAGTATTTTTTAAAAAATCTCAAAAAAAATTATTTATGGGGTCACATGAAGTATCTCTTGTAGGTAACCCCCGTAAACAACGAGCAAGAGATTCGTGAGCGCATTCAGAGGGCAGCTCAAGATATTCAGCAAAGTTTGACAACAGGAGTCACAAAAACAAAAGTGAGAAACAGACTACGAGCTTGTATTAGAAGACGGGGCTCACAGTTTGAGCAGGACTTAAAATAATGTACCTAGATAAAATTAGGTGATACAATTATTATTAAAATACTAAGTTTTTCATTTATTGAGACCCAAGAACAGTTGTTAGTGTGACTTATTTATTTATTTATTTTTTTATGAAAGTATCTTACTAGACGCGTAAATTAAAATAAATTATCCTGCTTTCGCCTCCGAGATTTATTTTACCATGTAGTACCCCTGTACGACAACCCAATCCGCACACAATATTCAGCGTAGTAGTATTAAAAAACAAAAGAGCGGGCAACCCCACCCCTACCACGCTGTGGGCTCGGTGTCCGAGCGGTCTCATTCCTTTGTGCGCACGCGCAACGACCGCACGCAGTATAAGAAAAATGCTTAAGTGACGTCACCAGGACGTTTTTACCGACAAAAAACGTAATTATTTTAAGTTGTGCAGTGTAGTGACGAGAATTAGACCCAACAATTATGTAGTGTTTGTTAAACACCTGTACCTTTTTGAATAGCTAATGAATCAAGGAACTAAATTCTGTAATTTGTACACAACATTCTATACATTTTTTCTTTGAAATTCTTCGTTTAATTACCTAAAACATATTTTTTTTGCAAAATAATACATGGTTTTTTAGCTTTTACTTGAGTAATGACGATTCTTTCTTGCAAATTTTAATTTAAAATGTCAATCTTATTATTTAGCTATACGAATACAACAAAAAAGTTAACATTATTCCGTATTCTTCATTACAAGGCAAGGGTACATTTTAACATAAAAACTGGAGATTTTTTTAAAAATACTTAAATCTTGAATAACTTGGAAATGAACAAGTTTCGGACATGGTGTCATATGACTTAAATGACTGCAATAAGCTCTACTTTAACCCCTTTCAAGGAATGTATCGCTTTACCTGTCACCCTGTATATGTATGTTGCACACGTCAAAACACTAGAGCTGTCACTTCTAGTGTATTGTGTAGTAAAGAAAATTATCAATAGTTCTGAAATACGGAGTGTTATCACAGTTATCGTTTTGATTAAACATCCTAGAAACATTATACCTTTTACTGCAGTAACATTATCAATCCATATTGATAGCCCTAAAGACCCACACACACAAGCCTTGTTTAACTCCACGGCTTTGTTGTTCTGAGCGTCCGATTTTTATTTTTACGATGCGTCGCCGATTTTATCTCGAGTGCTTCCGATAATAGTGTTTTTTATTTTCCCCGCCGACGTATAAAAAGGATTCCCTTTCGAGTGGGAGTCGACGCGGTTCCCGCGACCAAAAATCAAGGGAACAGGGTAAACAAACGATTACTTAAGGACTGTTGCGTGTGTGTTAGTTTATAATTTGTCTAGACTTGGCTCGCTTTTATGCGACAGTAAATATTGGTGAGTGGAAACACAGTTTATTCAAAGGAGTAGCTAACATGTGGAAATTATTAAATTGACCTGAACAGAAAATGGACATAAGTCACTAGTGGTGTCTAGGCAAACCAAACGCGCCATAGAGTCGTAGTTATTATAATAGATTTTAATCACGTTTGGTAACACGAATATTACTTCCCATTTAGATAAAGAGATAAATAATTTTACTAAAGCATTACGGTCTCAAAGTCAAACCCCAACGCAAAAAAAAACAATTTAAAACCCTGCTTCTTAAGATGGCAAACGCAAGCTGATTCCAGGACGAATCGCATTTGAAAAATAAACAGAAAACCTTACAGCCGTTTCAGACAAAGGGAAACATTTCATTTAATTAACGTTCTCAAGAAATACTGAAACAGAAATGCAACTTGACTTCTGAAATAGAAAATCCAGCGCAATCCCATCTTGGTTACGTCATAATTGAAAATTCCTAACGCATCTAGAAAACTCTGAGGGTACGATGTGCCTGCCCTGGGGAGGTCTGTGGCATATGCCTGGGATGCTTTCCAAGGCAATATTTGGTAAGTGTTGATGAGATATCAAAGTCCAAGTAAAAAGTTCTGATTTAACAAAAAAATGTTAAAAACTTTGCCCTTGAGGAACGTTATTACATAGTTACATGTCTTACAATAAAAATCTACAGTCTTACATTATAAATGAATAAAAAGCAGTGCCTGCTTGTATGTAAAACAATTTGCCTACACATAAACCGCTGATCAAATTTTGATCAGTTTTATTGATCGGACCATACTACAGTTTTTCGCAAAAAAATTAAAGGAATGATAATAGTATAATAATACATCGCAAAAAAAAATAGTTTGTTCTTATGGTGAAAAATAAAGTGTCATTTAGGAATGGCATGATTACCAGATTAATTGATTACATACTTACAAATGATGAACTTCTCAATTAACAATCTGTTCACATACCTGTAACAAAAAACACGTAATTAATGACACACACTCCAGTTTCAGTTCAGTTGTGAAATTTCATCAAAAGTTGGAACCTTTCACAATAAAAATCCAGACGTTAACTTCCAAATATTTCAATCACTCAAAAATGCTCCCTAAAAATCTGACGTCGGAAAATCTGGATGCATCCCAAGTAGACGCCCGTCTCTCCCTCGGGCTACTCTCAAACAGGCAGGTGAAAAAAATATCCAATGGCGATACGAATTTTTTATCCACTTTGATAGTTCAGTGCAATGTAAAGATAAAAGGTAGATTATTTGGTATAGGTGTTTCATTTATTTACTGGAAGTTTGTTGTTATTTGTAAATACACTGATGGCCAGATGTACGGATATACCTGTGACATTTTTGCTAGCTCTATCCACGAAATTTCAAACCAGGAGTGTTAGTTTCAATAACAGATAGGTGTTAATGGTGTTGCAAAACCAACAAAGATTGCATTGGTAAATTTTTGACGAGCGAATCTATGTAAGTATCTGACGTTCGATTGTATAGTCAAGCTCTGATATCTAGGATGTAATTACGAGTATAACTCGACAACACTAGCACACTAGGTTGCTGCTATTACCAATATGCTGATCATTATGATTATTATGATGACTGATTTCAAAATACAGTAACTAGCAAACCAGACTATACACATTTATTGCAATTTTACACCTATCCGTACTACATACACAATCCGTATATTACTATTTATGTATGTTTATCTAGACAATTTTATGCAGCTTAGTATTTTATTTATTTTACCAATGGTCCGTGACCCTCACTCGGCATGGGGCACACTGAAAACCAGCGCCGTGGCCTTCGTCACCGTGGGCCACGGCATATGCTGAGTGGGGTCCCGTTGCAGTGGGCATCTTGGGTGGCACTGCTCAGTTTACTCTTGTTTTTATTTTTTCTTCTTCCATTATTATGTGCCACTGTCATGTCTATGTAATTGCCTGTATTTGTGTGATGTCCATTGTAATAAATGTGTCTTTCTTTCTTTCTTTATATACAATAAGTGCTACGATGTTTGACTCGATGCACCGACTTTTGTACGGATGACAACACCTCAAGTTACACACAGTGGCGTCTTATGTCCTTGTAATACAGGCAATTTTGCAACAACCATGTACATAGTCTTCTGTGCCTAGTATAAAATGCAGAATGCTTGATCCGTGTTTGCGTGTCGGAGGGCCGTGTTGGCTCCGCACTCCACACTTGACGGAGGGCGTGCAACACTTGAATGTACATCGCATTTCACATCTCATCACATCACTGATATAGCTGTTTTGTAGACGTATCGAAAAAGGCAGGATTGGAAAATGTATTTACTTTAACGCGACGCGACGCTACGCAACGCTACGCGATTAATGTAAGTGTACACAATTTTGTTACAAACGCATCTATTACATCAAAAAATCTTGATGTACTCTTCAGCTTCAGAAAATCCCCCATTTTAAAAGCAGAAAAATATTAAGATTAAAGATCTGCAATTAACGACAACGAAGCCATTGTTAATAAGTCAAGTTGTTTACACCCGAACAGTTATCGACTGCGCAGAAAAAGTCCTTGCCAAAAACGAGTAATCAAAATAAATCGCTGAGCAACTAAAAGCAACAAACCAATTTTTAAAATTTCCAAACATTTCCAGATCGCCAAGTCGGAACTATAATTAATCTTAGGCAATAATAAATGTGTGCAGTTCCTTTCCTAATGGATATATCTCGCTTTCGTTTTGTTTTGTCAGATTTTGTTAGCTAAAAGGGAAGTATCTGCTGGTGACAGACGAAATTAAAAGTGGAAACTTTAACTAACTTGCCCGAACCGAGCATTGAACGCGCGTCTCGGTAAATAAGATTTATTTGTTGGCGACTGAGCTGTCTAGGTATTTTAGGACCGCAGACGCGTCTGTCGTCTGTCTATAGTTGAGCAGACAATGGCACATCAAGCAATACAGTTCATTATGTATTTCATTGTCGTGTCATTATTCATTATGTAATAAATATTACACTGTCTGGAAAATAAATATGATTCCGTACGTCTCATCTTTGGAAAATTTTGACATCAGCACAACAATACGCAATAATTGTCGTTATTGATTTTTTGAACGGTCATAGTTAGATTCGGAAGGTATTTTACATAAAACGGGTTTGTTTAGGCAAATATAGAGCAGGATGCCCTTCCGCTAGATGGGTCGAAGATTTCAAGTATGTAACAGGCAGTGTCCAAAAATGAAGAAGATCGTGCATCTAGGTGCTTTTACGTCCAGCCGCATATAATAAAACTATATTATAGTACTACCAGAACATCTTGAGGTCAGCGGTCTCCACCCAACCCTCATTTAACCTTTGATACGCCAGTAAAACTAAGTTAAATTACAAGAAAGACATAAGTTAAAAACAAACTAAACAACCGTGTGACAATAACGAGTCGACGTCTCAGTTGCCGCAGCTTAATGGCGCGTGAAGCCGATATCCTTGTCCCTGTCGCCCCCCCCCTAGGGGTGACAGAGAGCGGTAATTAGCGAACTCCGAGTTCCGTAAGATATAGTATAGCCGAAGTTGGTATACGGTAATGGTAATTTGCAGTCAAAGGGTTAAGGCTTTGAGCGGTTGTTTAGTTGGAAGGCGGATTTTTACTTGAAAGATAGTTTTTACTGTTCGTTCGTTTCAGTGACTGTATAAAATATTGACTGCTTTATTACAAAATATAGAATGTCTGCTGAAAGCTTTTTAAAACTCTATAAAAACAGGCTGAAAATTACAGTATTTTTACTGCAGTAGCAATATGGAATCCGAGGAATAAAAATATATGTTACAAAAATAAAAGAGAAGTGAAGCTTTGAACAACAATAAAACATTGATTCTGATAATTCCTAGAATGGAATAAAGTGAGAATTTATTACAAAAATATAGGTCATGACTGTGCTGATTAAAAAAATTAAAGGATAGCTTTTTACTACAGACACATAATGTGGAGGAAACACGAAAATGGAACGAAGTAATTTATTTTTAAACTACATTTTTCCGATTTATAGTCCAGTCAATAAAGCATTATAGATGGAAAACTGTAGAACACAATTTCTGACTTCAGGACTTTATTTAGACTAGTTAGGAGGTGAACATAGCAAAAGTCCCCGCCCTTAGCCCTTGAGCCGGCGGGGAGAGGGGGGTTTAAAGGTGCCACTTTTCGGTTTTTCGCTTAATCCTCGGAAACTATGCGTCCTAGTGACATGACTACTTTGAACCAAAAAAAGCATATTCAATTTGCTACAGATGAGATAGACAAGTTTTTCTATAAATTGTATAGTTTTCGCGGCATCTGCTCTAGAAGGTCTGTAATATTGGAAATTTAATTTTTGTCTTACATGTTCCCATCAGGAGAAAATCGACTAAATCAACATTGAGCAAGGGGGGGAGGGGGTCAACGAAAACCTCACAAAATCTCACGTGGGGGAGAGGGGGGGTTTCGGAAAATATCACGTAATTTTTCCTACAAGAAATAGAGTAAAATTGCCAGAAAACTGGGTTATTGAAGTAAAAAAAATGATTTTTTTTATGATGATAATGACAATTTATTCTAAACCGTCTAATCAAATTAAACTAAAAATGCCTCCATCAGCATTTGTGAACACTAAAGAAGCAGAATAAATGTCGAAATTAAGAAAAAAACGTCATCGGCATCGCTATTGCGTAAAAAATTGGCCAAGTGCGTGTCGTGCCACGCGCAGTGTAGGGTTCCGTAAGCAATTGCTTGTCTTACTAAACGACTGGAAGCTACGGAACCCTGCACTGCGCGTGGCACGACACTGGGTTACTGATTTTTTCATATAAATCTAATAGACTCGAAGCATAGACATGGCAAAATAGGCATTTTATTAAATATCACGTGAGATTAGGGGGGTGGGGGAGGGGGTCAGGCAAAATCTCACCAAATCTCACCAAGGGGGGCGGGGGGGTTGAAAAATGGCCAAAATTGTCTCACGTAATTTATGGACGCCCCCTTAATCATGATTATTTTTTACGAGTTTTATTCCCTCGTGGATTCAGCTTTTAACCGACTTCATTCACAGATCGTCACAAATTAAAAATAGCTTGTCATACTTGGAAAATGTAATATTGTTTATTTTTGAAACGGATTCCTAGCATAATAGAGATACCAACATATTTATTACATACGAGTAATTCAGGAAAACCAATACCAGTTTAAAAATATGCGCGATATTTGTAGAATCATATTTTTACGCAACAAAACATTCTTTGGGCAACTTTCCTCGCATTTAAATTCAATAACTTTAATTCAGTCTCGCAACGTTAAAATGGGGAGATAAAAGAGTGTACCCGATTCAATTTAAATTACCCCACATTTCGGCGCATAAAAATTTAATGAGGGCATCACTTTCAAAGATATATTTTTTAAACATCAAAGGATCTGGATTTTGTCAACCATTTTTCGTGGAAAATGCGCTTTTGGAGTCTTTTTCTAGTTGGAAAATGACCCTTATGGTAATGGAGTAGGACACTCGAGTTCGTAAGAGGTACGGAACCAAATAAAGAAGCGGAGTTTTAATTTAGCTGTTTATTAGAGTATCTTCAAAAGCCTTTAGACACTTTCGAGACGGAAAACAGAGGGTTTATTATCGGTAATTGTTCGATGAGGGCTGAATCTATTAAATTTAATTAGGGTTGACAAAAAATATTAAAAAATATTTCAACTTTTAAGTAATGTACAACTCGTCGCTTGCTTCTCTAACTGACGTAACTGACATTTTGCAAAATTTTCAGGCGATTAGACAGATCGATTCGTCTTACAAAATTGATTAAGATGGTGTAGATAACTCAGTTTCGAAAAAAATGTCAGATACGTCAGTTAGAGAGGCAAGCGACGAACTGTGTTATAAGAGAGAGTGGAATTCGAAAGATGTTATTTGCCATGAAGATATGAACAAAACAGTTACACAATTCTATTTATAGACGACAGCACATCAATGATTAAGGTAAACATAATGTGGCTGAAATAGGACATTAATATAGTCCGATGCTGTATAAATAATAACGATATTCGATACGCCACTACCAAATCACAGCACATTTCTGCTTACTATATAAAAACGGGAAAAACAACGGAATCCGAACGGAAATTGAAGGGAAACCCATTTTTGCCCAATAGTGCAAAAACGTTCGCAACGGCGCCACCGTCGCACCCGGGCTATTACTGCTCGTTCCGATGATGACGCTTAGCAAGCGGTAATAGGCGATTACTGTAATCTCCTTCAACTAAAGGCCATTATCTTCAGTGGCCATGTCTGGTGTTATGGTCCGTGATCAATTTGTTTGGGAAACAGATAAGCTTTTACAGAAGGCGTGTCAAGGTGGATAGGTCAAGCCCATAATGGATTAAAAATGACTTTTTTGATTCATTGACGTCAGGGTTTTTATTTTACTACAATGAATGTTCGCGATTGAAAAATCCGCCAGATGGCAATACGTAGACGAGAGGTCCAAATGCTGCATAATTGGTTATTTTTGACATGACATTGACAGATTTATGTCAAAATCCACCAATCACGCAGCATTTGGACCTCGCGTCTACGTATTGCCATCTGGCTGATTTTTCAATCGCGAACACCCTCATTAAAGCGAGAACGGCTCATAAAGACCTAAACAAATGCCATTAGGTTTCAGGTAAAACTCAACCTTTTTATTAAGTGAAAGCCAGACCTACAACCCCCAACTCCTTGGCAGACATTTTTTTAAAGTAGCTTCCAAAGCCACGATTCCCAAACTTCATGATGTACCAACATTCTAACCTATATTGGGAGCAAACGCTAACAAACTTTCAGCTTTTATAAAATGACGTAGGTCTGGCGTTCACTAGCTCTCAGTCTAATAGGCATTATACTAGTGCTTCAGTTTGTAATGTGCTAGATTATGTCAGAGACCCTAGATTTTTGTAATCTAGGTAAATAAATCCAATAAAGTTCTTTAATCTGACAGAATGTCCTTTTTTGCAACCTTCAAACTTAAGAGCGAGATTACAATCTATCCCGCCGTGGAGTCCTTACGTAATTTTTCCCGAATGACTTGCGAATAACGGCCATTTGTTTCAAAGTGAAATGGGATATTAACTTCGGCTGAATGTTCGCTAATAAACAGGCTCGGTAACAAGGCTGCCGACTCATCCGGGGAAGGGTTGTCGCTAATGATAAAAAATAAACTAATCTGTTTATCTTTCAACAATTAAAAATCCAAATCACGTAGGAGAGAGCAACGCGTAAACCGATAGCGCCGCGCTCTCTCTGAAATTCAAAATGCCCAAATTAAAAAAAATCTGTTTATACCTACGCCCCTTTTTCTCGAGAAAAAAACTTAACACTGGTGGACAGTACAAGTTAAGAATTACTTCCCAAATGACACTACTTATTCACATACTATCATAGCCTATTGAAGTAGTGTCAATGTAAAACAAGTATAGATGACCCACGCTGAACTGTCCCGCCAAACTCAATGACAGGGGGGCGCTACCATCGTTCAACTTTATGGTTTCCAACATGACAAAAATCGGAACCAGCGATTCGGTATTGACGGTGGCGCCCCGCTGTCAATGTCATCGATAGGACAGTTCAGTATTTTGGAACTATAATAACTATGACGTCTATAGGCGTTCTGTCGTATCATTCTTTAACTACCTGTGGGCTGAGTGAGCGAGTTTCATTCTTTCTTTCTAAAAAATGTATGAAAATTTTAGTTTTTGAACGTTTCCCGCTAGGGGCGCTGTACAATCCGTCATACATTTCATGTAATTTTTTGACGCGCTCACTAGTTAGCGCGTTTGATGTAAACTCACACTAGGCCCTCTGAACGCCCGTGGACGTTACTGTCCATCAATGTGTTAAAACGATTATTCTCAAGTATTCACTTAGGACTCGTTCTTACGGCAATCGAGTTTTGCAGGATCCAGTAATATAAGGCCCGGTTTCCATCATGGCGGAGCAGAGCTGAGCGGAGAAGTATTTTGAATAACCAATCAGATTTAATTTTTTTGACGGCCCGTCACTTCTCCGTTCTGCTACATGGCACAAACGGGCCAATATGTTGTCTAAGAATAAGAAATTTATTTATAATATCCATTACGTGTCAAATTGTGAAAAGATGCGTAATTACAAAACGTAGCTACAATTTCTAGCACAGATTGATGCATTTGATTGCTTGAATATCAATATTTAGATTTCAGACCAATTACAGGAGAGTATCTATAGCCGAGTTTCGCGTTTTGTGTGGTTTCCTAAAACAATCCTTTATCTCCTACATAACGCTGCAGACGTGGTCTCAACTTTCAACTCGTTAAAAATTAAATGAATTACTTCCTTCTGGCAACCCTGGCCCACAAAGACCTCACAAATTAAGAACAGCACAAAGTATCTCGTATAGTCGGAGAAACTCGGGCCTTTTGGCTTTGCCTATAAATCTACGCCTGATTATGTATAATGTTATTATTCCTCTTACAATTATATTGCTAGAGCCAAAACAAGTAATTAATTAAAAGTAACTACAATAGGTACTAGAGCATGCTTTTAAAACGCTTAAAATATTATTAGAACGAAAGATCTCTTGAATTTTACAAAGTAACAAAGTTGCGCCTAACTGTCTGTACGTAGATCCTATATTACAATGGATTTTAATGTGTTTTTCATCAACTGACTGATACATTCAAGAGGAAGGTTTAGTAAATACTCGAATTGTACATTGCATATGTGCGATATAAAAATAAGTATGTATAAATTTGAAAATCTGTACTTATCTGTAAACAAAGCTCCTGTATGAAACTACCCTCAACCAATATCAGGTATCTTATGAGTATCCTCATTTCTACGAGTAGGTATTTCGTCTTTTCAAATATTTTTCAGATGATGAAGCTCTTTAGATGTTAATAACCAAACTGGACCTAGCCTACATTGATTCCCGCCTACATACATTACATACAGGTGACGTGCTTACGTCACTCATGTTAACCCTTCGAGTGCGACCCATAAAGGCGCCTCGAAACCGCAAGGTCGCTTTGCGCCGACAATGCTGACCGCGCCTTTGTTGACGACTTGCACATTGAGGGTATTTGCATAGGAATCGACGTGATTCGGTAGCTATAGTATAAATGCATCGCATATTTGTTGTTATGTTATCGGAACACTGTGTACCGTGGTTGGTGTGCCTCAGAAAAATAAGGTTAAACTTATTTTTAGAAGTAAGTAACTCTTTTCTGCAATTATTTAAAGTTTAGGTTTGTAAATAATGTTTCGTTGATTAATAATGGTTATGTTAACTTATGTTGATTAATATAACTTAAAAACTGATTTTAATTTGTGGTGTATCGCCAAAAATTTTCGTTTTCCTAGATGTACCTAGAACATTATGCCCTATGAAATAATGAAGCCGACGAAAACGAATTTAAAAAATAAAAATAAAAAAGACACTCGAAATTAGATACCACAAAGATACAATCGCTTTAACCAGGCTATTTTAAATTATTTTAATAAGCCCACAAGCGCCGTATATCTGTGCAAAAACATGGGTTTACGTCGTATTCCAGGTGCGCAGCCGCGTATCGCACGTCCGCCATAAGTGCCATAACGGCGGCACGTGACCGCCGAAGGGTTAATTATGTGTGTAGGCGCCTTAAACGCAGAATCCTTCGGTTTATATGACTGGTTTTCGCAAATTTACATTTAGTGGACTCTTTTTAAGTACTACTTTTAATTTATTGGATGAAAATTGCCTGCTTTAGAGAACTACAAATTCGAACGGATCGGTTTTTTGCGGGATACTGTAAACGGGATATTCGTGTGAACGTTATATTAAAACACGTATAGGTACTACTAAACGGAATCCTGCAAAAACAGCTCTTACAAAAAACGGGATGATTCCGTGGGAACAAGCCCCAACGTTCTACTCAAAACCTATTTTGAAAGAGCCCAAAATATTAATATTCGTTTGTTTCAGCCGAAAGACGTCCACTGCTGGACAACCGACAACGGTCCTGGTCCTGGTTTGCGGAAATTAATATTACCTTAATCAAAACAAAAGCCCAAAGAATAATAATTTGGAGACAGAATTAGCAACTCCATACACATCATCCTTGCAAGTCTTCTATTTTGCCGAGCGCGCCTTATGAGGGTAATCCCGCCCGTGAAGTTGTGACGTCACAATGCAATTAATTATTTACCGCGCATTTGCTTTGTCAGCGGCTGCAGTGACGTCACCCGCACGCGTCGCAGCTCGGAAATTGTCTAATTAACTCAAATGTAGGAAACCATCGGTACTAGGGAGATAATTAGTTTCTGGTATAGCCGAATATACTACTTGTTGATATTGGTAGATACCATCTGGACTACGAAAGCCGCGTAGCACTGAAAAAATATGTAGCACTACTAACTCGATCGTTACTTGTACGTTACGTTTCGTTATTTTTAACAATACGGTACCGTTAATATTTCCGTGTCATCATTTAACTTTTAAAAAAAGAAAATATTTTTTCAGTGATTTTTCTATAATAGAAAATGGCAATGCCAGATTTTGTATGGAAGGTGGCGTCTTTTTTTTTTCGCGCGGCCATCGACCAAACTTTGTTTTTTGTTTACAAAATAGTGTAATAAACCAAACTTACTATGGCATGTATACCTCTAAACTCAGTCTGAACTGAGTTACGAGCATTAGAAGTTTAATGATTTTCATACTAGATTTGCTTTTTGCGCGCAAGTTTTGTAAGAAATTGCAACAAAATATTGCGCTATTTTTTTATTGCGCTGATTCTGCTGCATACTGATGTCTGGAGCCTTTTATGGATGGTATTGTTTGTTTACACATACAATGTCATTATTTTGTTGCAATTTCTTACAAAACTTGCGCGCAAACAGCAAATCTAGTATGAATATCATCAAACTTCTGATGCTCGTAACTCAGTTCAGACTGAGTTTAGAGGTATACATGCCATAGTAAGTTTGGTTTATTACACTATTTTGTAATCAAAAAACAAGGTCTGGTCGAAGGCCGCGCGAAAAAAAAAAGACGCCAATTTCCGGCATTGTCTTTTGGCGAACATTTTCCCAATGAAGGTCCAGCCAACTTTGGCAATATCAGACTTATACTTCCAAGTGTTTTTATACATTAAAAATACTATTTCCATTCTATTCCTCGGTCGATCTCCGCCCAAATTGCGAAAACGTCCCAATTGACTGTTATAAGAATTGATGTTGATGAAGGATATTCCGTAAAACTTATTTCCATAATGTCAATCTAGCGAGTTGTCCCATTATTTAATATCCTCTTTACTACAAAAGTGATTTCAGAAGAGCACAGAATTTTATCTGCGGGGGAAAATATTAAAAATAAAATGAAAGCCCGAGTCGACCGATACGGGACCTCGGGAATATATCCAGTAGACTAAGAGCTAGTGAACGCCAGACCTACGTGTTTTAATAAAAGCTGAAAGTTTGTCAGCGTATACTCCCAATTTAGGATATAATGTTGGTGAATCATCGTGGCTTTGTCAGCTATCCTAAAAAAACTATCTGGCAAGGAGTTGGAACTGTCAAAACTGTCTGGCTGTTAGGGAAACTTCTTCTAATTATTGCCCAAATATTATATGTAAAAATCAGATTTTATGGTATGGTATGGTGATAACGTTAGTAGAATTACAGTCTATTGAATATACAGAAAAAGCCACCGTAAAAGTTAGACTTACGTTTAGGGTAGCTGCCATTGGGAGCGTACGCTGACAAACTTTAAGCTTTTATAAAATAACGTAGGTCTGGCGTTCACTAGCTCTTAGTCTATCTATACAGTCTTTGACTTTGAATATGAGATGCAGAGTAAATTGAAAATAAAATCTCTTTTGTCATAAACATGCGAGACCGTAGGCAGAATGTCTTGGTTTATGTACTGTTAGTGCTTAGTCTTTGATGGTTTTATATTGTTATTTGTTCCATTTAGGTTGTCTTTTCTTCCAAATATTTTATGATACTCACAATTTCATTTTGACTCTATATTTTCTGGTACTGGGCTGGGTTCCAGGCTATTCTCTCAGTTTCTTTACGATCAATGTGATAATTTATCAGTGAAAGTAAATTAATAATTTTCTTATTATTCTTACAAAGCATAAAATAATTTCCGACTCTATTCTAGGCTATAAGCTACAAAACAGTGACTGATTTTATCCAGCTTTAAGAACAGATAGTAGATACTATATAAAACACAGTATTGATCTGCATATGCGTTACTATCAAATATTATTATATGAAAACCAGAACTCTCGTGTCACAGAAAAAAAAAACGGCTGCTTAAAAAACATTACAGCATAATGTAAAGTGGTTGCTGTAGTTATCAAGAAAACGTGACGAGCCACACGTGTAAGTGACGTCACAGTGCAGCACTCTCTGTAAATAATTAAATGCATTGTGACGTCACAAGGTAACGGAGCGCGGATTATTTGCTATGCACGTTAACGCTGCCTTGCTAAATACATTGTTGGCAAGTTTGTATGTCTAGAAACAAACATTTAAAGAACTTCTATTACACATTATACTGTTGTAAATAATGCAGATCTACTATAACTAAAAACTAGAACTAAATTAAATGTAGATAGGTTAGTAGGTACACTGAATTATAAAATAAAGAGGAAAAAAAAGAGGTTTAAAAAGTTACAATTTAGGTGTAGCAGAAGTAAAAGGACCAATCTCAGCGTTGATTTTCAGACTGGCCCTGAAATTGGTCGGTTGGATTGGGACGATAGTGAGTGTTTTTGAAGCGCATGTTAATTTTCTGTGGCTATGTAGGTGTGAGTGTGTTCTAAGTGTTTTGTGTTTTTGTAATACCAAAATGCTATTTAGGGCGTGTGTTTCGTGCGTATATGCTGTGGCTTTAAAGGCTGGTTCACAGATTGTGTCGCCTAAATCACAATAGACAATGCCGCTATGTTCATAATTGCCAACTTTTGGTCAACGATATTCCATTTCCACCATCAGAATAATACAGGAGACGGTTTGGAAATTTCTATATTAAAGGGAAGTTCACAGATTATCTCGCCCAGACAGTGCTGCTACGTGCGGGTAAATCACAAGACCCCGTCGCTCAAGTCCCGTGACGTCACAGGCACTCGGTCGGTAATTAGCTAATCTGCGCCCCGCCATTGACAGCTCGTTAGTGGCTTTGGTGTTTGTCTATGATATACTAAAGTACGGGCGACAGCACATCAAGCAACAGTGAGTTTCTTATGTAGAGGCGATAATAAGTTCTATTTTATCAAGTCTAATGTGTTCTAGGCTACATGTATAAAACTAATTAGTATCTCAATCGGCCATTGTATCTACCCGTAACCTTTTCATATGGTTCATTCCACCTACAGAGTGTAGCTTTTAGTAAATCATATTACTTAATTATATTTTTAGTCGTCACAATAAAAATTGTGAAGGGCATTTCCCTTTACAAGTTTTATTGTAGTTAGTTTTCTTGGCCTACATCAGTATAATATTACTCGTATGCGTATTAAAATCTCGTTAACTTACTGTTCTTGCTTTGATAATGCTACTCAGTGAGAGCTTGCACTATCGCAAACAACAAGCAGCCAAGCACTTAGGTTTGATGTTAAAAAAGTTATATGTGCCCCGCCCACTGCCACTTGATTTTAGTGACAAATACTAGCTCCAAAATACTGATCAAGGCACATCACTAGCGCCTGTTTTCGTCACGTTGCCGGTAAGCGGGCGGCATAAATCGCAGATGTAATTTGTTGTCCGACTCCGGCCCAATACGACGCGACGTTAAACAGGTACTTTCAATATCTAATCCGATTCAGTACTTATGTTTTATTGAACACATTATAATGTATATTAGATGTGCCTGAATTGTGTCGTAATATTTTGTGATATTTCTACATAGTGGACTTTAAAATCTGGTTATTTGAGAATTTTGATGAAACTTATACGGATTAAAGATAACGAGATATTTTCATTTAAATAAAATACATTTTAAATTTCGTAAGATACTAATATACTAAATGATTTACTGATATTATAAAGAGGAAAGATTTAATTGTATGTTTCTCTTTCTATTGACTAGGTTCCGAAACTACAGAACCAATTTGAAAAATTCTTTCACCATTCATTCTAAATTATTTGTGATGAACATAGGCGGTACAAAGTTGGCCGGGTTAAGATATAAATTATAATAAAGCCCCAAGCGAAGACACACCTAACGAACTTTCACTGCAATAATATCGAACACGATATCAATAATACGAAAATGACCGCGGTCATCCGCCATTACCCGGGCGGGTCCGATGTCGTAACCGTGCGACACGATTACCGTAAGGTCGCCGGGTCATTTTCGAGCGCTTTATTAGTCTGCCCTAGGGCGGACGTTAATGTCTGCAGTAACAAATGTACGGCCTGTACTGGTATTAAATTATTGTACTTGATTAAGTACAAGGAGAGATTAATCATTAATTACGAAGCAAAATTAAATTGCTTTTCGTGATAGGTTTCGAAGTATTAAAATCTTCATTGAATATAGCCTGTATGTAGCTCACTTTGAAGCCATTTTATCGGGAGTTTTTGTGATGGTCAAACGTCAGCGTAACTTCCGATTGTTATGCTCTGTCATGTCATAATATGTCAATGTTACCTCCTCCCGTGCCGCTCCCATATCTCAGGCACTGATTGAATAAGTTTTACCTATAGTCTAGTACCCAAACCCATACATAAACCTTAATTTCGAACTCCAACTGATTAATTTCGTTGCGGGTCCAATGACAGTTTAATTTTCCCCCGGGACAAACTGGACCTTCATTGGTTGGGTTTTTATGGCGGTCAAGCTGTAGTTCCTGGCTACACAGGAGTTGCAGTGGTGGGAACGAGAGGTATATATAGAGAGTAGGTACATAAGACCAATTATCTATCAATACCTGATGAGTTTAAGCAGCAACTGAAACAATCTCACTAAAAACCGACATCTGTTTTTAAAACTACCTACAATCAAGTCTAAAATGTTGAAACTTTGAAAGTGGTCTGATACTCTGCGACTAAAAAAGATTAAGAGCCACAGCAATCGCGGACACAATAAAACCGGGCAGCGAAAGCCTATCCAAGTCTTTCCCACGACAAATAAACTGGCTATCGGCTAGACACATGTCTCGGGAGCCAAGTGTTCGCGTGTCGAAGGCTGCCGATAAATCCTAACCGCACTGCTATCAGATCGGACGATTCTGGAAACGCTCGACTTGATTTAAAAAGTTTTTCTTTCATTGACAGAACGTACACACTTAGGTACTATTTCTATATCGTTACTACTACCTCCCTTGTAAGTAATTAATTGTGGTTAATCACGTGAAGTTAGGGTGAGTAGAGTGAGAAGCTTGGCTCTACCATCATATGACGACCATATGGACTCGTCTTGGCCACAATAAGAAAATATTGTTGGTGGGATTTGAATTTGTGTGTAAGGTACTAAATACTGAAACCAATAAGTGGTATAGTTAACTTTTGCCTAGCGTTGCAACACATAATGCAATTTTGACCATGGCAAACAATATATTTTATAAACTAGTCAGAAGATAAAACCTTCCTTCCTCATTGTGATTATTATGATACATAACAAAAAACTTAAACTTTGAGTCAACGTCAATCTCCAAGGGTATTGTTGTTATGGGGTTTAATTAATAAAGCGCCATGATTATCTTCAACTTAATTGTTTATTGCAATCTTACACATGCAAAATATAATTATTACAACGGAGCACATCAAAACAAAACTTTTCAGTCGGCCATTTTTCCACAGAGAGACCATAGACATAGAGCTAGCTTTTTTAAACTCTCAACCATAAATAAATGTTTAGTGTTGTCATTACTCAACAAAGGGAATACGTTGAAAATCGATAGAGACCATTCGAGCGTTTCCACGATCGCGGTCTATCCTCTCAGGCCGAAGCGCTGCAGGTTTTTATAATAATAAACTGGCTGCCGCTCCGAAGCGCTGTTTGCGCTTTGTGACCGACCGCACGGCTTCCATTCGTTGCTTTTTGTTTGGTGTACTTTTACAGGACTTTGTGGGACTTAAAAATAAGGTCTCCCGTTTTATTCAATTGTCTCGCTTTATTGTTTAATCAGACATCCTTCCGAACTACAAATAACATAAAACTAAGATTCGATTTTCATTTTTGAGCGGATTTGGAAGGCCATGTTTACTATTGACGCTAGTTTTTATACAAAAATATACTAATTTATTTAGGAAAATGCAAAAAATTTTTACATAGTACAGTTATAATAATTTTATGAAACTTGCATTAAATAAAAATCTTTAGAAACATGTGATACCATGATACTTAAAATGTTTAAAAACATATTTGATACTCTATCTATCGAACTAAAATGCAAATGCAAATTACCTTAATAAAAAGGTAATCTTAATTGTTTTTCTCTCACCAAACTTGAAGCATTTCCATTATGAATACACGAATAACATCCTTACTAAACACTATGATCGATTCCTAGTAAAGTCAAAGCACAGACTATCGAAACGTAGAAACATAAACTAGATAGAGTCATTCAATTTCGAATGCCGGCAGTTAAACTATCGAGTAGGTACCTATTGATGAATATTGGACTTTATTGCTATAGCAGTAAGGTTTTATCAAAAGCTGCAAGGTGGGGTGTACTAAGAGGAATACAATCTAAGCCCACAGATGCGCTGGCTAGATTTATAGTCGTTTTAATGACTGGGCGTATCGTTTTCAGCACAGCTGGGGTAGGAACAGTAGAGGTAAATAAAAAACTATTGCAGGCAAACTAATTGATAAAAGGTACTTCTATCTTGCCATGGATTTTGCTGAAAATTTCGATCGATTCGATTCCATAGTAAGCGCTGTAACAATCATGGTGACTTGAAGTGACACCACAGATAAGACCCTGCAAAGACGTAGATATTTGAACGAAGTTTATTATGATAACCTAAAACGCTTCAAAATCATTTCTGTATCGATACTTCTTTTGTAAACAACTAAATTTTTCTGCCTTTCGATTAAAACACGTTACTTGAGTATCAAACTAACAGTGAACTCACATACGGATACAACTATCCTATGATCGCGTTCTTTCAAACTACAGTATCGTACACCCGAACGACAAATCAGACGCAGCTGCAACCCAACCTTCAATAAGCCGTCTCGAAAATCCTAAAAACTGTCCCGCCAAAGGCAAGTTATGCAAAATACATAGAAATTCGTCGTAGACATCAGAACGTATAAATCGGAGGGGGCGTCTACGAACGAATCGGCAAATGGTGTGGACGAGATACATTTTAGATACGTGTAGGGTTGCCACACGCCATTACCCCGAATATTTGCGATAATAACACGTTAAATGTGGACCGGAATGTGCATAAATTGATAAGTCAGCTGTTCTATCGGGCTCGCAAAAACATGGGCGAATGTGCGCATTCGATAGGGTGGTCTTTGCAACTGAAATTTTGGGTACAGTGAGTGGAATACTAACTAGGTAGTGTAATGTAGAGACTAGAGATCAATATTTCTTTTAGCATACTTTTTTTATAACCTACAAATCTAGAGTAACTTTTCTTTTATCAAGTTGAATAATAATAATAGCGTTATAGAGCTCAGAAACATTACAATTTTGCTAAGAAATTCCATTAAAAATTTACCTACTCAAAAATGTACAGTAATTAATACTGAAGTTTCCGAGTTTCCAAAAAGAGATGCGTGTATAAAATAACGTATAAAATCAGTCGTCAACCCTAAGCATAAAAAAATAGGCGCACGAAACGTCGATTGCGACATTGTAGGCTGTTGGTAGATTTATGAGTGTCGGGGGTCCACTCTCAACCCATTTCATATCACGTCCATCCGTCTCGCTCACTCACTGACATGAATGAAAGAGACAGACTGAATTAAGCTTGTCGAAATTGGTTTCCAGAGTGGGACCTCGGTTCGGCAGCAACGCCCAGCGCTGGGCCATTAAAAGGGACGTAAATCTCGGTTGTCGTTGGAGACGTGGTTTTAGAGGATCGGCCAGAGACACTAGAGGATCAGCTGGTGTTACTATTTTAATGGAGATTAGAGGTGGATTCGTGTGCATTTCAATTGTGGTAAGAGGTAATTTTAATTAATTTGATTGCTGCTTGAAACAAAGAAGGTATTTTGATAATTTAGTGTTTTGTGTCCAGGTTGAAGAAATACGATTAAAATATAATATGTAGTATCTTAGTTTACTATTGTATTTAGAAAAGGTTGTAAATATAAACCATGTAATCACAGTTTCTCTATAGGTATTACCATTAAATCCTCTATAAGTGCAAGCCTTTGTTCGTCTGTGTATTCGTACCTGTAACAAAGAAATAAATCATTAGATATTGCTGAATTAATTACTTATACAATTCTTATCTAACATAGAAAATCTTTGAAAATGCTATATTTTGAAACAATACATCCCTAACATATTCGTAAAAGATCCCTACCATATTCTTCTAGGAGAAGAACGCATACAAAAATAAAGTTTTCCTATATATTCGCAACAATAGTTTATTTTACTTATCTTTATGACATTGGCTATCGAACGTCACACAAGATTTGTCCCGTTTTGTCCGTCCCATAAAATACCGCCGACAGAAACCGTCCCGTATTTTACCAGATTGTATTGTATTAAAAGTTCGCCCCGACTTCTATTACATTATAACCCCACATGCATACCCCGAAAAGGTGGTAAAATCTCCCATTTCCCGGGAGTGTTAGTAATTGTTTCGTTTTCCGCGTTGGGGGAAACTAAAAAAGTCTTTTGTATCGGATATTGATTCTTAAACGCAATCAAGATGAAAGGGAAGTAATTGGGGGCGAAGTCCTATGAAGACACTAGCGCCCCTGGCGGATAGCTCATGAATAAGGTATGAGCAACATAATTTTGACAAAAAATGTTGCCGGCGGTGTTGGCAAATTGGCGTTTCTTCCATTTTTATAGGTGGCCAGTTACGGGCGGAGTGTGTTACATTGTGATACGTAATCATTTTCAAAGACGGAATAAATACTTTGGTGTTACATTTTTTACATTATACTTATTTGCGGCTAATATTCTTATTTCGAAGAAGACAGTACAGTAGGCACCTTTCAAGCCACTACCTTCCCATCTATTACTACAAAATAAATACAAAATACCTGCATAGTGCTATTATTATTAAAACATATATTTACATCTGTGATTCGTTGAGTGTCAATATTTGAATCACACATACGCTCGTATTCACAAACATTAGGTATGAGGTCTCACAGTGCGCGTGGATGCACAGGGTGACACACGAATCCATCACAGAGCTCTATTCAACGCTGTGCGTTCGATTTGCTGCATCGTTTGTGAATACGGGCGATAGACTTGAATACATGCTTGACTTTGAACTGAGTTTTGAGAGTCAATTCAATGTCTTCTCAGTCAATTCAAATTATTTTCTAAAATAAATAAATAAACAATCCTTAAACTAAGTTAACAATATCTCCTCTAACAATTTCATTAAAATTAAATCGTTTTTCTTGTTAGTCTAATAAATGAAAAAGTGTCGAAAATAGAAAAGCACCCCTCCTATTATTATAGATAGGGGACAACGGGGGTCCTTCGCGAAATAAATTTAAACATTTCAAATTACGTAACGAGATAAAAATATAAATAGGGTTCCTTGATAGAATATGGAGGTTTGATGTCTGATAGAGTTTGACAGCTCATTTATTCGTAACAATGGATGCTCAAAAAACTATTTGTTATTGATATTAAAAGGCAAGGTCCTATTCCTATACAGCGGGAAAAATCTGATAGGTACTTTTGCACGATTTAGGCTGAGTTTGATCTTAATTTAACGTTGAAAAACGTCAAAAATCTGTCAAACTCCATACAAAAAGCACCGGTTACTGTTATTGTTACTGTTAAAATAAGGTGGTGCATCTCATCCTTAGTGTGTGTATTTTTTCATGAATGTGACACATTGATTCCGAATATAAACGCCAAATATTGATTAAAGTTTCTTATGTTACCGGCGATATTCAAACATCAACCCGTAGTTATGTTAGACCTGTAAACGAACCAATAGGACAGTTTTCTTTTGTGTGGCAAGGTTTAGCTCTAAAAACCACAAACATAATTACTAAAATATGAAACTCAACGTATTTTAGAAATTAATGTTTATGATTTTTTCTGTAGACGGGCGACGTCACTAATCAACACCCTGTATACAGGGTGTCCCAAAAACAATGGATAACCCTGTAACCATCGATAGGCCTCGCCATGGTCTCCCTAACGTCCAATTTTGACCCCAGTAAAAATATCACCGTTTTCAAGATTTTTAAGTTTTTGTGCATTTTTAGAAAATTGCCACCTGCGATTACTTTTTCTCATGCCATTTCTACAAATGAGGATACTTTTCAATCTAGTTTTTTTCCTTATCACAAGGGATAGTTGGGCTATCAAAAGAAAAGATTAAAGTTCAACAAACTAGTTTAAAAGTATGAAAATTTTAAGAAATTGCAGAGAAGAAGGAAAAATTAATTCATTGTCTTGCACTTTTGATCAGCCATCGTGTAAAAAAAATGTAGGAAGACCATCGTGCCCATTACCTTAAAAACTTCCTTGGTTAATTGAGATTCTAAAAAGGTATCACAAGCCTATGTATTCTGTATTATTTTTATCTTATGGCTACTTGAATAGCAACTAGTATGAAAACTGCAAAAATGAGTTTTTCTCGTAATAGTTAAACTAGGACTGCATAGTGGCATTAAATACAAATGGATAATTTTTAGCGTAGGAATTTTAATAAAGCAACATTTTATCATCATCATCATCATCATTTCAGCCATAGGACGTCCACTGCTGAACATAGGCCTGTACCCTAATGATTTTCATAATGACCGCTTGGTAGCGGCCTGCATACAGCACCTTCCTGCTTATCTCTATGAGGTCGTCGGTCCACTTTGTAGGTGGACGTCCTACGATGCGCTCTCCGGTACGTAGCCTCCACTTGAACCCTGCTGCCTCAGTTCTGCGAACTACTGTGCCTTGCCCTTTGCCACTTCAGCTTGCTGATCCGTCGGGCTATGTCAGCGACTTTAGTTCGTTTACGGGTCTCCTAATTTCTGATACGGTTTCGTGAAGAAACCCGAGCATAGCCCCTTCCATAGCACGCTGTGCAAAAAATCCACGTTTCCGAGCCGTGTATCATCACGGGTATCTGTCTATAGGCACATTTATAAGGTGTAAAACAAAAAATAAGTAATCACAAAAACGCAGAACGGACGGCCAATGGGGCAACAGGGTTCAAGTGGAGGCTACGTACCGGAAAGCGCATCGTAGGACGTCCACCTACAAAGTGGACCGACGACCTCATTAAGGTAAGCAGGAAGGTGCTGGATGCAGGCCGCTACCAAGCGGTCATTATGAAAATCATTGGGGTACAGGCCTATGTTCAGCAGTGGACGTCCTATGGCTGAAATGATGATGATGATGATGATAAAATGTTGCTTTATTAAAATTCCTACGCTAAAAATTATCCATTTGTATTTGATGCCACTATGCAGTCCTAGTTTAACTATTACGAGAAAAATTCATTTTTGCAGTTTTCATACTAGTTGCTATTCAAGTAGCCATAAGATAAAAATAATACAGAATACATAAGCTTGTGATACCTTTTCAGAATCTCAATTAACCAAGGAAGTTTTTAAGGTAATGGGCACGATGGTCTTCCTACATTTTTTTTACACGATGGCTGATCAAAAGTGCAAGACAATGAATTATTTTTTCCTTCTTCTCTGCAATTTCTTAAAATTTTCATACTTTTAAACTAGATTGTTGAACTTTAATCTTTTCTTTTGATAGCCCAACTATCCCTTGTGATAAGGAAAAAAACTAGATTGAAAAGTATCCTCATTTGTAGAAATGGCATGAGAAAAAGTAATCGCAGGTGGCAATTTTCTAAAAATGCACAAAAACTTAAAAATCTTGAAAACGGTGATATTTTTACTGGGGTAAAAATTGGACGTTAGGGAGACTATAGCAAGGCCTATCGATGGTTACAGGGTTATCCATTGTTTTTGGGACACCCTGTATAATATAATAGCTTGATTAGCCCTCTATATATTCACCAGCACATCTATGGTACTACCGATGCATAATATTCGCGCTTGGTTTTCCTCGTCCTAATTTATGACTATATGACAGAGGCAGGATACTCGTATAATATACATAAATGTGATTTATTTATGTGGGGTATGTTTGTTTTGATAGAACAAGTTTGATTCAATGATAAAATATTATGTTGCTAATGATGAAAGAAAGTAAATACAGACATGAAAGCAAATGTCTACCTTTTTTTTGTAAAATTCTCAAGTAAACATAAGTTTGTGTTTTATTTAAAAAAAAAAGTAATCAAATATCAATCAGAAAATTGTGACCATAACATTACTCTTACATATTTATTTCAAATACTTATAGAAATTTAAAAATAAAGAAATGCTGTCTTACTTTTACGCTATCATAGTAGAGCTCACTTAATTTAGGTACTTAATGTTGCAGTGCTATAATAAAAGCTCAATTCTCTCAAGAAGCAGTACAGAATAACTAAATAGTGGCATACATTAAACACAAATTGTAAGTAGTCTAAACTCGGTTTACGTCAGCATTAACGTTTACAAAGATGCCCGACGATGATGCAAATAGTGCAGTAAAAATAACACCCAGAACGCGAGATGTCATCTCGTGAAATGAGATGGCGGGCTGTCACACCGACGTGTAACGTTGTACTACCCGTTCGCGCTCCGTTTGCCGGTCCGTGGAATGCGCGTCCCAACCGCGATTAAAGCAATTAGTTAGTGATTAAACGAAATAAAATTAATTATAGTTATAGACGATTCCCTTCGAGTGACGTCATATCGCCAGCGGCAAACTTAAAGCGAACGGATAGTAACAATATTGCAGAGATAATATCTAAGTACTTCGATTATGCATGTGAGCAAAAACATTAATCCCATTTAATCATGGTCTGAAAATCATACAAGTTGTATCTTTGCCTATAATTTTAGTAGGGGCAAGTTTTTTGATTCGTAGTTTACCAATAGTCAAACTGTGTAATTAATAGTTATCCAACAGAATACATAAACAAATGGTTAAAATTGGGCTAAAAAAGTCATTGTTATGTATTTTGTAATTACACCTGTTTAAAAACGCGTTTTACTTTTTTGGTTATTCAACCAATATTGCAATATTAGCAACGTTTGGCCATTGGTTAAGTTAACTACGGATCAAAAAACTGGCTATAAGTTAATTGTTTCCAAACCCAAATGATTTAGAGAAAATTAAACTACTTTCTCAATATTAAAAAAATATAGTGGAGCAAACGATGTAAAGAAAATTAAATGTTAGGTTAAGTATTGCTAGATAGGTATATATTAGGCATATGTTAGGTAAGCGCTGGACGCAGGCAAGCATTGGGGGAGGCCTATGTTCAGCAGTGGACGTCCTATGGCTGAAATGATGGTGATGATGATGAAGTATTGCTAAAGCTTTAGTAGTTACATAGAACGTTACACTTCGGTGTGAGCGCGTGCCACGTCAGTAACGAATCTGGATCGCGATAGCGCGCGCGCGCTTGCCAAATTATTAACATAAACAGAGTTGGCCATCGCCGATATCGAATCCCGTAATTTTCTCCGCACGCGGATGGAGTTCTTACATTAACACTAATGCGTTTGAAGTTTCAGTGTTATGGTGATGTTTTTGTTTGGGTTTATTCGCGGTCAAATTATCTAAAAGATCTACAGGGGATTATCCTTATCCCGTTTCATGAGCAGGCTAAAACTGTATATGGATTACAATCCGTTTTCCAGTAGCGAAATACTTCTATTTGTGAACATTCTGATTGCGGTTGATTTTTGACGACATTTCCTATTTTTCTTTTTAGCTAATTAGACGCATACTTTGAGAAATGAAGAAATGATTAATTATCACGAGTACAAAGCCACTTGTAAAGCTGTAATAAGTAATATTGCAGTTCAAAACCCGGCACCCTTCCTAACTAAAGTCAGTAATCAGGATTGAAATAACTGACCTACCTCACTGCCAGATCGTTTGCCCAAGTCATCAGAGGATGACTCAGCTAAAAGCCTATGAATGAAGCGCTCACTGATTCTTTACTAAGTACGAGTATCTTTCTATATATTTTTTTATTACTAAGCACTACACTTTTTATCACCAGTGATCGGATAATCGGATGCATGTTTACTTAGCTAGGAAATTATGGAAGCGACTTTTTACATAATATTTTTTTAAATGTTAATCCCGGGATTTTAGAAAATTTGGGGATGCGAAACTAGCCGGTAACGTGGTGAGAAAACGACGTCTTTGGGATGTGGTGTTTATTTAAATCCCGGGATTTTTTCAATGCATTTTGCATTCCATAATAGGCTAGCCGATTATCCAATCACTGGTTATTACTGTTGTTGTAACTAGCTGAGAGCGTTATTTATAAATGAGGTGGCAGTTCCAAAATATCTCAAACTTCTCAACAACAACCGCGGTTGTAAAGTTCAATTATTCACTTATTTTGTTTGCGTTCTCGATGTACAGTCGACAACACATCTGTTTATAAATTTTTGTTGCTAAATAGCTTCTGTTACAACAAAATAAGGTACCAGTGTGTGCTGATGTCACTCAGGGACGTGTAACTCAGGTGCATAATTAAAGCATTCACTTCAATTTTCAATGCTATCGTCTTTTATTGTAAAGCAAATTGCTGTTTGTTTTATTCTACGATTCTTCGAATGTTACGCTTGTGACACACTGTAATTATTGCACTAGATATTAATTTTCTATCGTACCTGCTAATTGAGTACTACTAAACGCTTATTAAAGAACGCAGCTAAAAGAAATAATAACCTATTTATAAGAACTCTTGTAACCTTTGTTCATACACAATCGAAGCGCTGGTAAGGCCCAAAAGATAAGGAGACATGTAAAGTGCCCCATAAGGGCTACCTTTTTTTATTTACTATAATTTTGACGTTCATAAGTGGTCTAAATTGAATAAAATATTTTTGATTTTGTTTTTTTTTAATACAAATAATGCTAGAAATGAGCCTATAACGGTAGTATAAGTTCAAATCCAATATTGAAATGCCACCAATCAAAGCTTCATGTATCTATTCTTGCCTAGGTCTAGTTTTGTGCCTCGTTTCAGACGAGTTTCAAGCACATCCTGAATTTGCAAGAGCACGTCTCCATCGGGCCCGTTTCAAACATTCCTTTCCAACCGCTTTGCCAGACCTATGTGCAGTGTGTACCGAGCCTTGCCATACTCTTCGTCCAGGCACATAGGTACTCAAAAACCCGTCTACGCCGACACAAAATGTTAAATGTTTGTCATATGTTATTTATGTCATTGGAAGGAAGTAAGTACCTACATAAATTAGATCCTTAACTTTGAACTCCTTTTTTTCTTCTGATTAATTTAGTTCCAGGTCCAATGGCAGTGTAACTTTCCCTTGGGACGAACTTGGCTTTCGCTGGTTGAGTTTTTATTGGCGGTCAAGTTGTACGTTTTTTTTTTTGTGTGACAGGAGGCAAACGAGCAGACGGATCACCTGATGGTAAGTGATTACCGTCGCCCATAGACACCCGCAGACCCAGGGGCGTTACAGGTGCGTTACAGGTGCGTTGCCGGCCTTTAAGGTGAAGATACGCTCTCCTCTTGAAAGCTTGCAGGTCTTGGCTACACAGGATTTGCAGCGGTAAGAACAAGGTCGTAGGTCCACCTAGTGGGAGGTATGCACACTACGTCTTCCGGCTCGTGCTAGCCACTCGAGAACTTTTCTGCCCCAGCGGCCATCAGCTCTGCGAGCTTTGTATTGTAACCCGCCCACTGCCACTTGATTTTAGCGATTCTGCGGACCGATGATCTAGTGAAGGTCGCGGAAGGTGCCTGGATACAGGCGGCGCAGGACCGGTCTTTGTAGAAATACTTGTGGGAGGCCTTTGTCCAGCAGTGGACGTCATTCGGCTGAAACGAATGAACGAAGAACAAGAGGTGGGCAAGTCTCGTAGGAACATACCTCGATACACAACATAAAAACGTTCAATATTTCTGCAACAAACTGTACACGCCAAAATGAGTGCAACAGTGTTTACAAAGTCACCGGTATTAATAAGGTTGGTCCGCGGCCAACACTGGAAGCCCGCACCAATGTCATAATAACATGTGTACCAGATATGCCACAAATTTAATAATGCACAGAATACTCTGATGTAATTATAAAGCGACGTTTTATTACATTTGCACGTGAAGCCAATATTAACTGGCGACCTTTTTTCACCAGATGTCGCTTTTTTGGATTTGCATAAGATTTGATTTCACCGATTTCCTTAACGTCAAAAAGCTCGATGCTTTTTCACCTTCGCCCGTTTTTTTTCAGAAACAATTAAAAAGGTAACAAAGTTAAGTTTTCTCAGACTCTTACTGAAGAAGTGTTGTTGGTTTCTAGTACCCCTTGGTCGTTTCTAGTACCCAAAGCGGCGACCACTATGCGGCAGAGGGAACAGCAGGTTTTTAGTGGGTTCGAGCCCCAAATAACTTGCCGTCCCCCAGCGGTAGGTATGGATAGGCCATTTCCTGTGTAAAAAAGGTACCTATGCTTAGTTACTCTCATGATTTATTATCTAAACCCTGCCCTGTGTTTAAATAAAAATATGATAATAACAAACCTCGCACAACCATGACAGAAGTCGGCGTGATCACGTGACAACAATTTTCAAACCCTATCCAAGCACACGTGTAATTCAGGTATTGTACATTAATAAATGTCACCGACACGGTCACTGCAGTAAATGGACACGTACGTTTCAACATTTGTCACGTCAGCCGCATATTAGTGACGTCATTACAATTCCCGATCGGGCGGGTCAGTGAACCGGCAGATCTACGAAATGTTTTATTGGTGACGACAGCACATCAAGTTACGTAAAAACTAGCATCTTATATTGTTGTAATACGAGCTATTTTTCAACAGAAGACTGTATCACCCGCATGGCAAAATTACTAGGTCATCGGCGCTACATTATCTAATTCTAACCACTTAGATCCTTATTCACGGTCTAGGCTTTGATTCTTACTTTTGTGAAACATTAACAAATATACCCTTATAACATTTTACCTCTTCATTCATTCCACTTAATCCACATAAAGTACCCATATTTAAGTAATATTTCCAAGAATATTAAAAATAAAATCTAGAGATTTAGCCGCATGAGATATTCTTGTCTCTCCTTAAATAACTTTATGGATAATAATACTTTATGAGATGAATAACATTCTTCTATGATTGAAAAATAACTTAGGGTTATAGTAGAGCCGACTATGGTTTATTACAAAGATCGCGACAAAAATAGAGAGCAAACTACGATAGCATTCCCAAAGACATGGTGAAAATTAATTACTGCTTATTTATGGCAAAAAGCATCGTAAACTGCATCTCCCTACATAAATAAAAATTAACAATTACAACTTTTCCGGTACCCGGCCTCCATTCCAGAACCTTGCTGCCCCATCGGCCATCAGTTCTGCGTACTATGTGCCCTGCCCATTGCCACTTCAGCTTGCTAATCCGTCGGGCTATGTCAGCGACTTTAGTTAGTTTACGGATCTCCTCATTTCTGATTCGATCTAGTAAAGAACAACGCAGCGTGTGACGTCCACCCACAAGGTGGACCGACAACATCATAAAGGTAGCAGGAGAGCGCTGGACTCAGGTTGCTACCAATCGATAACATGGAAAGCATTAGGGGAGGCCTATGTTCAGCAGTGGACGTCCTATGGCTGAAATGATGATGATGATGACCAGTTACAACTTAAGTTTGTGTAGGTACTACTTCAATATAAAATAGTACCAGCTTCGACTGGGCAGGGCCATCATGGCGACAAACGTCGTCTGACGTCATTAAGTGCATATTTACCTTTAATATTTAACGGCGGGATTGAGTGACATTTCAAAGTGTCAAATCGTGCGGCAACTCGCAACAATTGCAGCACGGGGTGGCGGTTAGGGCTGCCACGGGCAATTATGTAACTAGGTTTTTTCCGATGTTACATAAATGAATTTTATGCTACCATAGAAACCTGAAGGTTTCAATTATAGCCACGATAGCCGAACGGTGAAGGGGTCGGAGTGGCCGACTCGAGATACGAGGAACGCGGGTTCGAATCCCACCAGCGCCGCTCGACTATTGTGGTGAGCCCACTCGTAACACAAGCTTATTTAGCTTACCACGAGGGGCTAACGGGACTATTAGTAATTTGGGCAATACAAATTGCTAATAATCTTTAAAAAAAAAAAATAATTAAAAAAGCTCTAAACTTGTGGTTTTTATATTGCACGTTACAGGTAACCTTTTCTGAAAGATTTATAAAATGTTGAATACATTTCACACTACTTACTATATGTAGGTATGATGTACTCGAATATTTTGTCTAACGTATCGACCCAATGAATTGATTACATCCTCATAAAAGACAATGCCGGAAATTGGCGTCTTTTTTTTTTTCGCGCGGCCTTCGACCAAACTTTGTTTTTTGATTACAAAATAGTGAGATTGTATGTGTAAACAAACAATACGAGGGCTGCACTAAAAGTATCGGGAATGGAATATTTCCACTGTTCCAGTCATATTAAAATCTATTTAATTGCAAACTCCAGGGTTTTAAAAATCGTATACCATTTATTTATTTAAAAAAAGATTCTCGGTCGTATCACAAGGTCTTGTCAAACTTGTTTAGTCGTTGAGAAAATGGAATTGACTCGAGAAAATTCAAGAGCGATGATTTATTATGACTTTTGAAGTGGTTTAACACAAAAACAGTGTGTTGACCGGATGATTTCTGCATTTGGTAATGAAGCCCCATCCAAAACCACAATTTATCGCTGGTTTCCTGAATTTCAACGTGGACGTGTCAAGCTCAGTGATGATCCCCGTCAAGGTCGTCCAAAAACTGCAGTCACCTAAGAAAACGTTGATGCTGTGCGTAAGCTGATTGAAGAAGATCGACATGTGATATACCGCGAAATTCAGGCAACTTTAGACATTGGCATGAGTCAAATACAAATAATCTTGCATGAACAATTAGGTGTAAAAAAGTTGTTTTCCCGATGGATACCGCATTCGCTCTGTGAAGAGCAAAAAGCGGCTCGCGTTACTTGGTGCGTCAGAACTCTCGGGAGATTACATGCAGGATCCTCAAATGCTGTATACAACATCGTATCAGGTGACGAATCATGGATATACGCGTACGAACCCGAAACAAAAAACCAGTCACGAGTTTGGGTGTTCGAAAATGAATTAAAGCCAACAAAAATTGTTCGTTCACGGAGTGTTGCAAAAAAAATGGTGGCCACGTTTGTCTCCAAAACCGGCCATGTTGCGACTATTCCTCTTGGGGGACAAAGAACGGTTAATGCAGATTAGTATGCTAGCATTTGTTTGCCACAGGTCGTTTCTGAACTCCGTAAAGAGAACTGCAACCGCCGCATCATCCTCCATCACGACAATGCGAGTTCTCACACCGCGCACTGAACAAAGGAGTTTTTAGAGCAAGAAAACATAGAATTATTAGTCCATCCGCCGTACAGCCTCGACCTAAGCCCTAATGATTTCTATACTTTCCCTTAAATAAAGAATAAATTGCGTGGTCAGAGATTTTCATCACCTGAAGAAGCTGTGGAAGCCTACAAAACGGCCATTTTGGAGACCCAAACTTCCGAATGCAATGGTTGCTTCAATGATTGGTTTCGTGTATGGAAAAATGTGTCAAATTTCGCGGAGAATACTTTAAAAAGCAATAAATACATTTTTAAATAGTAATGTTGTTTCACTTCCTTGATTCCCGAAATTTTCAGTGCCGCCCTCGTATCATCCATTAAAGGCTCCAGACATCAGTATGGAGCAGAATCAGCGCAATAAAAAAATAGCGCAATATTTTGTTGCAATTTCTTACAAAAATTGCGCACAAAAAGCAAATCTAGTATGAAAATAATCAAACTTCTAATGCTCGTAACTCAGTTCAGACTGAGTTTAGAGGTATACATGCCATAGTAAGTTTGGTTTATTACACTATTTTGTAATCAAAAAATAAAGTTTGGTCGATGGCCGCGCGAAAAAAAAAAGACGCCACTTTCCATACAAAATCTGGCATTGCCATTTAATTAAGATCAAGACTCAGATCAACATTATGAGGAATTAGCGATCCCAAGAAGCAAATCGCTAGCATCCAACAACTTTTAATTCGCAAAGTGCAACTTTTAATATTCTCCAAAGTGCCAACCCTGTTTGAAACACCCCTTCAATTTGCATTAAATATTCAACCATCGGTATAGCGTCATTACGTATGCGTCCACACACTGCTTCAATATAAACTTTAATACACGCCGATAAGGTTTACATTTCTAAATCAGGCAAACAAATTTTCGTGAGCGAAGTTCTCACGTTCACTTAGTTGAACTTTATGTAATATGTGAAGTAACATTACATGTACTTTCGAGTTACGATTTTTGTAGTACCTATTATGTGAAACGTTGACAGATGTCAAATTATTGATGTAACTGAGGAACACTCGATCGATTTCTAAAGCGCTCTATGAAGAAAACAAACACATCATGATAAAGATTTTATGTAAGTATCTGATAAGCTAGGTTATTCAGAATTCTTAGAATAGCTAAGTCAGCACACGATTCTGCAAAATGTTTAATGGACGGATGAATGTCATACAAAATACCTCTATTGATTGATTATAATACTCGTACCTACTTCTGAATAGAGGTCGGCGAAACAAAGCAAACAAATACTTACATTTCTCTAAGCATAAAGTAATTAAGATTCATTTTTATTTGCACTATTTTACTTTAATTATAACACGCGTCAAGTTTGTCAAACTCCATATAAAAACACCGGCTATCGCTATAGATGGCCGACTATTAGTCCAGTCGATCGTGGCAAGGCATACATGATTGTGTACTAAACTATGCTGTTTCATTTAAGATTTCAAGAAGTATGTAAGTGGTAGATCTCCCAGGGTTTCGTTAGTAAACAGTAGATCTTATGTCTTATCAAGTTGGCCACCCCTGCTATAAATACTTTTAAAGTAGGATAGTGCAAGAAACCAGCCTCAATTAAATCATTAATGTTCGTCAACATAATCCAAAATAATGATGATATCGTCCAGCTACAAACTCGCCCGTGAAATCACATCATTTCCATACTACATCCCACCAGCTGCACGTAAGCTCCACAAAGTAAACAAAGTAAAACAGAAACTGCAGTCTTTGCCCCGACAGCGAATTAATTCCATTGTAATAACATTAGCGCTTTCCGCAACAAGAACAACTCTGTAATGGGGATGTTGCCTGGGTCAAAAAGCAAGAGTTTTAATTAGTCCGTCAGTTAACTTATCAAAAAATACACTACACGTATTTTTCACTTTTTCAAACTAATGAAAATTTAAAGAGATAAAGCGCCCCAAAGTTCATAAGAAGAGGCCCGTGACGTCAACGCTTGCTTAAAAATGCCGCACGTTGTGACGCCGTGCGCAACTTCAACGCACCATAACTATATAATTATTTGTTAGATTGATAAATAAAAATATATGTGTCCAATATTTTTTGATATTAAACATTACGGACTAAAAAATTTTTTTAGGCAACTAGCCTATTGCGAATGCTTTTAAAAGCACTCATGTGGACTTACTTTGCCTATTCAAGTTCTGCCGCAGTAGGATTTATAAAGCTCTTGGAGAGATCAGACGAAATTAATGGCTAGGGCTTGTGATAAATTACTAATCATAAATTAACCGAGATAATTTTACTAAGAAACGGTAGCTTCGTCTTCTAATTGTTCAATAAGTTAGCTCTAGGCGGTACGAGTACCTACAGCGAGCTACTGTTGTTATTGTAAAACATGACTTAATCAAATTGTGTATTAAATAGCAAATTTTCAGTAAACAGAATAGGTACTTACGAAATTACCTGATCACTCTTCATCAACGAACGGGTTATTACCACTACATATTCTAATCCATCAGCGCAAACATTCTCAAAACCAAGAGAAAAAGTGTGTGTTCTACCTACACCGTCCCCAGGGGCATTACTCAAAAAGCTTTCACTTGCAAAAATCGAAGCTATTTCATAATTTTCTGGCGCGCGTCCCCAAAAATGAGGTTCTATAAATTCACCTTCAGCGGCCATTTTGGGCCCGCACGTAGCGCGCTGTTTGCACGCGCCACTTTATCTGTGACAAGAGGTCTCCGGTTGCCGGTCTAATAAAAAACTGGCGACGCGTTTGCACAAGTAATGTTTGAGTCAACATCCTAAGCGTACACGCCTGGGAGAGATCCGAGCGGAGGTTTTTTTCGAGCGTTCCACCGTAATGGTGGAAATGGACAGATAAATACAATGACCGATGCACGCCTCTTTAGTATAAAAGAGCCGGATATTTTCAGGGCTGCACCCCGACATGTGGGCTTTATATCTTTCACACTTCGCTCCGAAAAGATTTCCTTTTCTACAAGACATTTGCCGGAACGCTTCCCCGAGTGTTTGTTTTGTTACAATGAAACGCAAATGCAAATAGAATTCTCGGCGAAATTATTGAAACGTTCGTGTCGATAGAATTGTAAAGGCACGTGACGAAATTCAATGGCCGCAGTCGTTTGCGTCCTCAGAAGCAACGAGTCGTCGTTTTTTGCCACTAACTTGCCGTATGACTGCTCGCAGACCGAGCCGTGAGTCCGACTGCACTCCTAAAAAGTCAAACGCAGTTGCAACCGACCGAAAACGCCAAAAAAAACACGCCCACTGAAAGCAGGACAGTAGCTGGCCGGTATTCGATGTTTCCATGCCTCGAATAACACACAGCGAAATGGGAAAATTAGAGAGGAAAATTGCAGCATTCGTCTCGGCCGCTCGCTTCAACGCGTATTAGTCGCGACAGAGACAAATCGACAAGTCAAATTTTATAGACGTTGTTTTTCACAAGCCTTGATTGTTTCTGCTGAGGCTTAGGACCGAGCCATTTGTCTTCCGCGTTGCGTCTCTATAGCAGCAATTTGGGAAAACATATAAAGTGATCAATGAAGGAGGAGATATAAAAGGACCGAATAGGAACGTTTAATCATTGCTCGTCGCGGAGTGATTTGTAAAGGCAAACTTTTCGGGGCGCACCATAAAACATAATAAAAGCCTCTACATCACTCTAGCCGTTCGTGAGTAAATGCACAATTTCAAAGGAGCAGAATTTGAATTTGTAACTAAGGAAAACTACGTAAACACATCAAAGGAGCTTTCCAACTAGCTATCCTGGCTTAGAAACTGCTGTGCAACTCAAAAGCGGCTGCCGTGTCGTATGTGTCAGTTTCTGAAATGACTATTTGTCCGTCTGTGCATTTATTTGCTAGAGCATGGAATTTACAAAGCTAAGTGGGACTTAAATTTAGTGTTGAATTCATGTGAAATATATCATTTCCTTTGTGTACAAAAGCTGATTTTGTGGAATGCTGCAGTAATTTATGATAATGGAATATGTGTGCGGTTTAAGTGTGATTTGCGAGTTAATTTGAGGTCTTCAGTCGGTTGTTCTGATTATTCCTTCTTTAGCTGATTTCTTTCCTTTAGTTAGTTCTTTTATTGAGTAACATTTTTAAAATTACATGATTTCATGCAGAATATTAGAAATTGTACAAAACGCTGTCTATTTTTGTACAATCTATATTCACGCTTGTAAGAACACATTCTCGAACATTGTAAGCTCGGAGCTTATTGGCTCGGCGCTTTACATCGGCTTCTGTTACGTAACGTTGTAAATAACTGAGAAAATATAAATTCACCTGGAAACAATACCCATCGAGCGGGTCGTTGCTACACTGTAATTTATATTACCTTCATAATTCCTATACAGGCGGAATTTATTAGGGGAAAATTAATTTGGCGAGCGAGCCTCGTAATCCCGCCACATCTGCGCAGCTCCCGAATTACTTCATAATATCGATATTAAAAACATTTGGGAGCACTCCGTTATAAGTAGTAATGTAAACTTTAATAACTGCTCACCGGTTATTTAATAAGCGATACAATGTGGCGTTACTTCTTTTAATGGTTGAAGCATATTTGTGTTAAGATTTACAAGATGGGAAGTTGTTTTTTAGTATGGTAATCGAATTTGATGAGTTTTTGGAATCTGGTAAACAAATATTTCGTTTATAGATGTAAAGTAATTACCAATATCAATTTGGTTGGGGGAATGGCATTGATAGGCACATTTATACTCGTTAATACAGCAGTAATTGAAACCAACAGCCTCCATAAAAGCATTTATGTGACAACCAGATTAACAATGCTGATGAAGATCATGATAAGATGTCTAGACGTATCATCGACGATATTGTCGCATAAATTAGCCATATAAAGAAACCACAAAACCACAATAACCCAAAAACTTTGGCCAAGCAATAAAGTTGCACAATATTCTTAATTAATAGAATAATATATAAGCAGTAAAAGCTACGTCACTTGAGACGGCCATAACTGGAAGTGTCTATAAATAAGCAAGTTTTATTGTGTGATTACAGAGCGCCGTAAAAAATTCAATTTGTTCGCGTCCAGACATCTGTACTGTGGTGCTCGAAATATCATCCATTTCGTTCCGTCAACTCTCCCTTTAATTAAATTGCACTGTAGATATTTTGCGTTCGGTAGTTCCGGGGAAATGTTTCTTCGACAGTTTTTACAGTGAAAATTAATTAAATATGAATACTCAGTTATGATATGATATCACAGGGAAAGGGCCAAAGTGAGTTTTCAACGTATTTAAGCAAATGAACTGCAAAGTAAGGAATACTCATAAGCATCTTAAAACGCGCTTTAATTTTCTTACTTAACCGGGCTCGATTACAGGGCGGGGGACACGTCTGTTAGAAAATTAGTTTGTGTAATGATATCCATTTTGTTTATGACACACTCGTAGCACGTTTTAATCATATTGTAACTCTGAAAGTTCTGAAACGAAATTTGATTCCGTGATTCAGTGAGCACATTAAGATGTCAGTCCAAATGTACCATGTGAGATTTGAGATGGCTTGTAAAATTACACTTGTGATATTCCCAAACCCAACTTCAAACCAACGAAACCAAATCATATCACGAATTCCCAGCTCAGTTACATACGTTATAAGATAGCTTCGCCGATAACGAGTGAAAACTTAGTACGAAGCTATTGAAACTTCTCAGATAATGGCGAATTGAAATTCTATAATGCCAAGTTCGCTTTATGACAAGTGCAAATAGTGACGTAAGTTTTCGGAGTCAGTCGACGTTAGCTGGCGTTTTGGCAACCACGTTAGGAGTATCTGGAATGCACTGAGGGTAAACACCAGATCACTATAGTGCTTTCAGCATCAACGTCTACGCGGATTAGGTTTCAAGACTTTGTTGTGATAACACGAGTTTCTGGGAAAACTCGATAACAGCTTTCGAAATTGCGATATATTTTATTTCCTGGGATTCAGGATACAACAACAAACAATATCAGTGTAGTACCAGAAATACTGTAGTAGGTACCTATTTCTAAGTTCTTAACGCTTACTGGCACGATTATTGTAACAAATAATATTTCCCCCATTTTACCTAGTATCAAGATTTGATTATTAACATTTCTACGAAGGACCAATTGAAATCCGTATCCAAAAAAGAAACGTCTAGCTACTGAATCATCTAGATAGCCATGTCCTTTTAAAAAAATAAGTCGCAACTCCTACACATTCGTGTTTACTGTAGTGACGGGCGCTTTTCAGTCCAAATGGAACCTTTTTAGCAGATGACAATCTTTGGGACACGCCCGGGCGGCGGGCCTGAATGACCCCGGGCGCCATAGAGACCTGGTCGTACACCCTCGTCAACTCCAATGTCAGGGATCACCTCATTATACTGACCTGCGTTGCTTACTCGCAGTGGAGAAGCTTTACATACAAAAGCAGAGTTATCCGTGTTCCTTACTACAAAATACTTGCTTATCAGACCGACACACTCCCTAAGGGACGCAATTAAGTTTTAGGAGATTCGTAATATCGTAGGAGCGAAGAATAGATCCTGAATAATAAAGGGTTGACCTATTTCTCCAAGTAATGCTTTGTTTACGAAGTTTTAACGAGGAAAGTCTTTTATTCAAGATAAATGTGTAACGCTTTTGCAGATATTAAATCTCTACAGTTTTACCTCTTTACATTGCAGTTTAATTCATTGCAATTTCTTATCGCGTTCTCGTACCTTGTCAAAAGTTCAAAACGCTTTTGTGTCTCGTTACAAGAGATGCATGCGGGTAGATATGAAAAGAAAAAAATCATTACAGCTCAAAGCATTCAGCATGGGCTGCAACCAGACAACATAGTTATCAAACGAGACCGACAACAGACACGCTGCCAACATTGAAACATTGTTGCAAACATACAACTGCTGCCACGGAAAATCAGGCCTTATATCTGCAGAATAGGATCCAATATCCATCAACGCCATCCCGATACGTGTTTGCACTACACTTGTCAATTAGAGTGAAAAATGGGGATGGGAACAGCCGGAGTGGGACAGCACTGCATTGTCAACAAAAAAGGAACTTAAAATCTTTAGGGAAAGGTGCACTTTACAATAGAGATGCCGCATCGCGAAACCCCTAAGCGTAATACTACTGCTCTATAAAGAAAATGGAATCTGACTGGAAACATAATAGATAGAAGTTTTATGAAATAACAAAACTAATTAAAAAGTAGGCAAGTTTTTTTAACTTAAAATGTAAGCCTAACTTAGATTACCTATTAAAACTTCATTATTCTAAAATTTTAAAATGTTCGCTAAGAAAATTATTCAATTTTACTACCAAGCCAAACAGAAAAAAAAGAATAAAATTACGATTTCATCTAAAGCCCTCAAACAATACGAAGAAACTCGACACCCAACTTAAAATAAAGCCACAAACTCATTAAGCAACTACAAAACACTTCCTAATTAAGGCGTGCCCATTGTGACAGTGTATTTGTAACATGATGTTCGGATTTAAGCCGCGGACTCAACGATTGTGTTACACGACACAACCACTATAATAACGCGTTATGTAAACCAAGTGTTACGTTAGTTAGCTCGAGTTACACGCCGCATGCACGCGGTGAACAACGTCATAGAGAAAAATATGGATATGGAAAAGTCAAGTGCGATGTGTATAGTTGTGACAAGAGTCAAGCGCGCAATTCAATAGATCATAGGACACGTTGAATACGGATATCAATTCTTCCATTATCCTAACTTTTAAGAGTAGAATTCTTGAAATTGCTGAGCGGTGTGGTTCCACTCTTCGTTAGAGGTTATTGAGGGACAAATGAATATTCGAACCTTACAAGGTAATCTTTGGGAGAGGCCTTTGTCCAGCAGTGGACGTCATTTGGCTGAAACGAACGAACGATAAGGCCTTCCTAAACCTTCTGGCCAACGTAGGGAGGAAAGCAAGTCCTCCATTTGCCTCTGGTAAATTAAAGAGGGTCGTGCTCCATGAAATTATTGTGAATCACTGCTTTAAGGCATGTAGATTAAGCTCACAAATAGGTAACTGTGTAAAACAAGTAATGGTACATAGATACGGAAATGTTAATTATTTTAAATTTGAGTAAAACCGGGTGCATTTTATCCCAGCCCATAAATAAAATATGGAGGTTGAATATTTCCGCGAAATATGTTCGTTGGTTTAAAAAGTGGAGCGGTAATGATTTAATTGAAACCCGATAGTTATTAAAATAATTATTGCCGTAAATACATTCAGAGGTACAGCGGGAAATAGAAATATTTATAGAACAAAATTAACTTCGTCTGTTTTTACCTATTGCCATGGATTTACGTTATAAAATTGGTATAATTATCTGGAAACAACGTTTTGGTGTAGGTACTCGTATTTTGATTTAAATAATATAAGACTCAATTAATGACTAAATTGACTAATTTCACAATCCGGAAACCTTTCTGTAAACTTTATTCCTGTAGGTAGAGTGTCTAATTGAAAGTTAATATGTGCAATGACTTATTTATTTGTAATATGTAGCATCTACATTCTACATAGTATAAAACAAAATTACTTTCCTGTCTGTCCCTATGGATGCTTATATCTTTAAAACTACGCAACGGATTTTGATGCGGTTTTTTTTAGGGTTCCGTAGCCAAAATGGCAAAAACGGAACCCTTATAGTTTCGTCATGTCCGTCTGTCCGTCTGTCCGTCTGTCCGTCTGTCCGTCTGTCCGTCTGTCCGTCTGTCCGTCTGTCACAGCCGATTTACTCGGAAACTATAAGTACTACAGTGATGAAATTTGATGGGAATATGTGTTGTATGAACCGCTACAAAATTATGACACTAAATAGTAAAAAAAAGAATTGGGGGTGGGGCCCCCCATACATGTAACTGAGGGATGAAAATTTTTTTTTCGATGTACATACCCGTGTGGGGTATCAATGGAAAGGTCTTTTAAAATGATATAAAGTTTTCTAAAAAACATTTTTCTTAAAGTGAACGGTTTTTGAGATATCAGCTCTCAAAGTCGTAAAAAGTATGTCCCCCCCCCTCTATTTTTATAACTACGGGGTATAAAATTCTAAAAAAAATAGAGGTGATGCATGCTAATTAACTCTTTCAACGATTTTTGGTTTGATCAAAGTATCTCTTATAGTTTTTGAGATAGGTTGATTTAACTGTAATTTTGGTTAAGTTATTGTGCTTACACTGAAAACGATGGCTGAACCTTATAAGATAGATCAAAAAATATACTACAGTATTGTACACCTTTTAAAATCCGCGATGATATAAAATCTTTATAATGTAGGTACTTTTTACGAGAAATATTAGCTTATTCAAGCAATACGCCATTAATCCTTATCCAGTAATGTACCTTAAATACATTGTGCATTTGATAAAGTTTAATATTACAAATGTGATTGTTGAGTAATAATAGGTTAAACATATCCATCGAACCAATATTTTTAAAACGCGTTAATCCTATAGATTATTATTACATCGATTCAAGAAGATCGGTCGCTCGCTGCGCTGCAGCGCGTGAGTTGCGGGGCGTGGTCTCGCGCGGGAGCGGGGATAAGATAGCTAACCGCGTCGACCCGAACGGGCAGACACGTGAGGGCAGACGTCGTTGTCACTTGTGCGCGCTAAGAGAATTTCATCGTTCCCATTTACTTCTTTCGCAAGTCGAATTTGGCGTTGAGACTTTTTAATATTGAATTGTACCTATTATAAAAAATAAGTAAGTAGGTATACTGGTTTAATAGGTGCTATTAAACCGGTCACGTACTAATAAATCCCCCAATAATATAAATTCCTTTGTTTTTGGTGCAAATTTTAGTGTTTCGTAGCAGGTTTTTAAAATTTCTAAAGCTTATTGTATATCATCTAACAATGGATACTTTAGATAATACGTTTTCCTACATTCTGAATTATAATAACTATATCGAAGATGATGTGGTTCGCGCATTTCATGAAAAGTTACTTCGGTGCACATCATTTAGACCGCGTGAGCTAGAATTATTTCAACACCCTGAACTGATTGAACCTGTACCTAAAAATGAGACGCACCTTCAAGTAATTTATGACGGTGACGTGGGATTAGTGGGGCACTGGAGTTGTATTTATTACATTAATGGAATACTGCGTGTGTACGATAGTCTTGTTGGTGTTCTAGGAAAATCGCAAAAAATATATGTAAAAGCCTTGTTTCCGTATCTATCGGAGTCATGTATTCAGTTTCCAAGTGTTCAGCGACAACCGAATACTATTGATTGTGGTTTGTTTGCCATTGCTTTTGCCACCTCTTTAGCTCGGAATATTTATAAATACATATATAAAATTAATATTCATACATAAAAGTACAAGGCAAAATATCGGGAGAGTTTAGGCTCCATTCACCAGGTGTATAAATTGACATAATAAGTTTATTATATTTGCTGCTACGGAACCCTTTGTGCGCGAGCCCGACTCGCACTTGGCCGGTTTTTTTAAATAGACAAAGTGATTCAAGAGCAAGGTTTATTATACGTATACTTAACAACCGCGCGAAGTCGGGACAGGTCGCTAGTTAGATCAGAAGGACCGATCTGCATTAACTGTATGACTGTAAAGAACTGCAAAAATGAATGACCTTCAATGCAAAAATATCTGGACGTTATATCGTCCAGATATCGTCTCGGTTAAGAGTTAAACGGGAAATGTATTAACCAGTATGACTGTTAAAAAAAACTGCAAAAATTAAATAAAAGCATAAACCTTCTATGCAAAAAGAGCTGGACGTTATATCGTCCACATATCTTCTCAGTTTAAATGGGGAAACAATAAGGACTCAGAACGAGGTCGGAGCAAGGCCGCACGCGCAGGCAGACTGCGCGCCGCTTACGCCTGCACGTACGCGACTGGTGACTAACTAGTGCTATTTGCTACTGATTTTTTAAATTCTGTTTCTCTTTTAGAAGTTTCTTCACTACAATAGGCAATGATAACTTTACAAAGCGTATTTTGCTACAATTCATTCCTATATAATATTTTGCACGAGCAAGCGGCAGACTGCCCGCGACCATGACTCGTGCAACCGAGCCGAAACGTCGGGAGGGTAAATATTATTTACCGTTAAAATAGATATTGTTGCAATAAATCCCGTGAAGTGATAATTCATTCCTAATTTTGTTTTTTTTAGAAGTTTCGCGTCTAAAATATGCACCTTGATGAAGTTACAAAGCTTTTTCTCTAGAATACCACTTTTCTATTTTGATGAATTATTTTATGATTATAGACTAGACATCTCGTCGCTTAGCTAGGTATGCGTCACATCTCCAAATATAGCCTTACTGGTAAGCGACCATATTTTAGATTATTGTCATTCATAAAGGTAGGTACGTCAATTCCATAGTTTGTCACATTGATTTTACTATGATGAAACACAACAGTGTTTTGGGGGCGTCCATAAATTACGTGAGACAATTTTGGCCATTTTTCAACCCCCCCGCCCCCCTTGGTGAGATTTGGTGAGATTTTGCCTGACCCCCTCCCCCACCCCCCTAATCTCACGTGATATTTAATAGAATGCCTATTTTGCAATGTCTATAGATGCTTCGATTCTATTAGATTTATATGAAAAAAATCAATAACCCAGTGTCGTGGTGCCACGCGCAGTTCAGGGTTCCGTAGCTTCCCGTCGTTTAGTAAGACAAGCAATTGCTTCAACCTAGGACCAGTTTTTTGATTCATAGTTAAAATAACTAATTGTAAAATTTTGCTACTAATGGTTAAATATTAATAAAATGTAAACTAATAGTTAAAAAATGTACTAAAAGCAAAACATGAGTAAAGAAACGGAACAGAGACAAAGCTTCTAAAGAGCTAACATAGGTACCTATTTTGGTAGGGTGGACACCAGTGTTGGCACAAATCAATTATTTTTTTAATAAATTAATTAATTTGATTAAAATAATCATGATTAAAAAAGTAATCATAATCAGGATTAATTTGTTAATCATTAATCAATAATCATTAATTTGATTAACTTCCTAATGTTCTATGGAAAACAATGGAAATCATTGAATTCTAATATTAGATGTTTGGTTTTAGGCTACAAAGTCAAAGTCAAAGTTAAAGTCAACCTTCCGTAGGAGGATATCAGTCCACTTCCCCTACCGTTCCAGCGCCTTCTCTAACCAACCAGCACCATCCAAAATCTCTCAAAGCGATGCCGATGACCCCCCCCCCCCCCCCCTAAAAGCCTCACGTAATTTATGGACGCCCCCTTTAGTTAAAACGGTTTCCTAAAGCTATAATTTTTATGAATGACATTCTAGACTCTATTCGCACAACTAGTTGTTGCCACAAACCGAAGACGGAGAAAAATAAACTGCTGTGCTATTTATAGGCTGATGATGACATAGTAAAAGTTTTCTATCAAAGGACAGTGCCAATCCATGTAATAATTATGGAAGTTGGACCAAGTGCTGCCCAGAATATGAAACCATAGTGCATTTTGTTCCTCAGGCCAATACTAATTTGTAAACCGAAGCGCACTGAAATCTATCCAAACTATCCTTTTCTTTATAGCATTAAATTTGTCTTCTCAATCACAGAGTACACAAGTACGCGAAGTTTATTGCTAAGGATAACAGGTAATACCAAAACAAATATCACAGCATCGGCGCATGCGCTGCAGTGGCCTTGAATTGCGCGCGACCTCGCCCATACAAATGCACCGGTCCCCACTTCGTCCATTCTAGAAAACGGTCGAAGTTTGCGCCTGGGCAAGGTCAGAGCGAGTCATGAGACTTCAAATATAAAACATAATGTTTTAGAAAATATTGATGTAAAAATGATAAATATAGGTACAGAAAAAACTGGAGAATACTTAAGTAATGAAGAATACCCCAACAATTCGAGAAGTGACGTAATGGAAACACATGATAACAATCCTGATAAACATAGTAAAGTGGTTGGTCATGGTTTGGAAGATGCTCTTTTCTAACGCTATAATGAGGGCATAGTAGAATCACTAACGAAGAAAATAGCAACCAAAATGATTCAGATATCTATAAAGTTTACCTGCTGATAGTTATAACAAAATAATAAGTAGGTATGACTGGTCTAGGTTAATTTTAGGATGACCTTGAGGTTTCGCAAGAGTAAATAAATGTAAAAGACGAATAGCTTGGTGCAAGGTTTGCTGAAAACGCAATTCAGAGAGAAATTATATTGCTTCATATTACATTACTAATTCAAACCAATTCGCTAATCCAATAATTTGTTTAATTCTAAAGGAACCAACTACAAAATGTAGAGTAACGTAGCAAACAATTTCGGCGGTCATTCAACTCCGGACCTTCGACTTCAGTGATAAGGATGATAATGAGTTGAGTGTTATGCGAGCGAAACTGATGAATCACTGACAATCGCGCCACAAGTCGCGCGCGCAGACTACGTAGCGCTAGCCGTGTCGCTTCAGTTTGCCAATAGATGTCGCTACTGGTAATACGATGGCAATGATAGTTTTAAAAGTTAACTAAACTTTTTTCTTTCTTCCTGCTCGTTATGGCGCATTATGTAATATTGGCCGACTATAATGAGAAAAATCTTTAATGGTATTTTTATCTACTTCTTTTTAAAATAATCTCAATACAAATCAATGACTTCTCTGACCTTTACCTCGACCTGAGGAGGTCTAATTGTTGAATATGGAATGAATGGAAAAATTCCGTCAAACACTTTTCGAATTTTTTATTATTTATTAAATACTAGCGGCCGCCCGCGACTTCGTACGCGTGGAGCCCGTTTTACCCCCTTCATCTATCTTACGCGGTTTAGATTTTTTCATACAAATGTTTTTTCCCGCTAACTCCCGTTCCCGTGAGAATTTTGCAATATCCTGTTGTAACTAAGCTTTAAATTTACTAAGGTACCTGCATGCCAAATTTCAAGCGTCTATCTTACGTGGCTTAGATTTTTTCATACAAATGTTTTTTCTCGATAACTCCCGTTCCCGTAAGAATTTTGCAATATCCTGTTATAACTAAGCTTTAAGTTTACTAATGTACCTGCATGCCAAATTTCAAGCGTCTAACATAAGCGGTTTAGATTTTTCATACAAAAGGATTTTCCCTCTTGTTCCCGTTTCCGTGGGAATTTCGGGAATTCCTTGTTGTAACTAAGCTCTAAGTTTACTAAGGTACCTACATGCCAAATTTCAAGCGTCTAACTTAAGCGGTTTAGATTTTACATACAAAAGGATTTTCCCGCTAATTCCCGTTCCCGTGGGAATTCCTAAGTATCCTATAACCTGCCCAGGAGTATGAAGAATAGTTGTACTAAGTTTCGTTAAAATCCGTCCAGTAGTTTTTGTTTCTATAAGGAACATACAGACAGACAGACAGACAGACAGACAAAAATTTTACTGATTGCATTTTTGGCATCAGTATCGATCACTAATCACCCCCTGATAGTTATTTTGAAAATATATTTCATGTACAGAATTGACCTCTCTACAGATTTATTATAAGTATAGATTTTAATAAAACTCGTTGGATATTTTTCTTTCAGGGTGAAGTACAATAGGTATAAGTGCAATCAACACAAAATAGTCACATCTACTACAATATAGGCACGACTAAAATATATTACCAAATGGCGAAAACTCAATCAAGAACGATCTTAAATAAAACACAAAATATTTTAAAATAAAAGGATAAAAAACATTTAAAGTCGAAGTCATAATAATATTTCCGATCCATAGAAACAGCCAAAAATATACCAAACAATCTAAAAAACAAAAACTAAGTGCCAACAAGAACAAACAGTTTATATAACCTGCGATAACACAATCGCAAAAAAGAAAAAAACAAAATGTTTACGAGTGAAAGTAAATCGAGTTATCGCGGTTACGTCACTCGATAAGAGTAATTCGGGCGAGTCACCCGCGCCCGCGCACGGTTGACATTGACATTGGTAGAGTTCTGTTTTTAAATTCGAAATCCTTGTAGTTGATCAAGGCCGAAGTTTAATTTTATTCTGTTTTGGCATTTTATGCATGTTGTCAACTTTTCGGTATATCATTAGCACCTTTTTATTAGCATGAATTTTAAGTATAGGATAATATCAATCTATTTTTATTTTATTTAGTGCACGTAGTGTAGTTACACATAATGTTGAGTTGCGACATTTATAAAGAAAACGGAAAAATACAAAATCTACAATTTAAATAAACAAGGGTAATGGTTTTATGTAATTGTGAACCTTGAATATATTTTTGTAGACTATAATTATGTAAACTAAATGTTCTAATCTTTCATATCTTTCAAATTCGGTTCTTGACCTTATTAACTAACTAATCGAGAAAAATCGTATTCTCGCTTCCTAGCAGTTAGTAAAAAAGAAAAATAATTAATAACCCAAATAACAAAATGGCTTGTTATTAATTGTTTTGTGCCAGTCATCTGCGCATACGCAGCTGGGCCGCCGATCTTGACATTGACATTGAACGGCGGTAACGCCGAGCGAAAAGTCACTCGGAACAATTAACTCACAACTTTCTCGCCTCAAAATTTGTATTTTAGTTTTGTCGAAGAAATAAATACAGTGAAGTTACTCGTACTTATTTGCAGCAAAAAAGTTTCTTCATTTCAAACTAATATCCTACTTCCTACTAATAAGTTTGGATGTCAGGATGTCTGGATGTTTGTTACTCTTTCACGCGAAAACTACTGAACGGATTTTGATGAAACTTTACAGTATTATTGTTTATAACCCAGAATAACATAGGCATTATGACGATATGTGACAAACGAAATTTCACGCGAGTGAAGCCGCGGGCAAAAGCTAGTATTTAATAATAATCCATAATAATTTTGTAAACAAACAAACGTTCATGATATTATTATAGAAGTTAAATACTAAAGCTCATCAGACCAACAAACGCTTCTTATGAGATTCGAACTCGAAAACCCAATCAGGCCAGCGTTATTTATTTGCAAGTAGCTGCTATTCTGCTAATTACAAACCAGATAGTCAGTATATTAATTTTAATGCGAATAATAATGCACCAGGAGCGATATATCACGTTGGTAATTCGATTAAATGTATGATTGAATTACTAGAGATTGAATTAATACTCGGAATATTTATTTCGTTTTTGTTTCAAACGTTGTTAATAACTTTGTTGCGATCTAAATTACTTTTTCGAAGACGAAAAGTATAAATAAGAAAATGAATACATACCACAGAATACCTACTAAACCCAGAAAAAAGAAAAAAAAACCAGAAAAATTTGTTACTAATGTCTCTTCTTTGGTAGCGCTGCGTTTTAGGTCAATAAATCATTTTATAGTTTTAGAAGTATTCTCTGATTCTGCTAGAGTTTGATCGAAATTATAATTAAGTAAGCGCCGTTTCATAAGAGAAGTCTATTTTTTTCTACAGCCTTTTTTAAAACACTGTTTTAAATCCAAAAAAGTCAGATATTTAAACATGGACGTTGGATCGCTGATAAATATCGCTATCACACGAATTTCCCGCAATTGAATTGTTCCATCATCACTATCGGTTTTTGAGATGACGCAACGATACTATCACGGTCATTGACCTCCCATCCATACCTACTTCGTTACACGTGACGTACTTTGAACACTTTTTTTTCATCAAAACAATATTGTGTAACCAACTTTTTTATGTTATTTTTTAAATTCCGAACTGTCTGTGTAACACTGGCACAAAATAATTATGTTGTATAGTCAGTCGCCTGCATATCAGATTACACATGGTAAAATCGCATCTATTCCAAGCACATAAGTTACCATACACATTGCTACATATGAACATAAAGAAGAGAGAAAAAAAGAAGTAAGAAAGTTTTTTTTAGGAAATTGGCTAATGATATCGAGTTGAATTTGAAATCGGTATCCATTTATAATGAGTAATTCTATAATTATACAACATACTAAGGAGAAATAGGTGCTGCATATTTTGTTTTCACTCTACTATTTCACTTTTGATGTAATAAATAATAAATAAAAATTGATTGCCACTAGAAAGTAACGCAATTGATAAAAAGTAAAATAAAAGTGAGTTTCTTTATCGCCGTACCGTCAGCCATGTTTATTTTGGCGTATGTTTGTTTGAGTTTATAATATCTGTTCCAATTGTTTTTAAAACAGTTGTCACGTGTCCCACCAGCTGATTGTACAAACCACCGCACGTCAAACTTGACATTCGTTCTTATCTACAGGTAATATGTGCTATTTTAAAAAATGTGTAGTTGTGCTGTTGACTGTACTACATCGTACGTGTCTTCAGTCACATACGGTTGGTCTATCGGGGGTCTGAAGTTATTTATTTACTTGACCTTTAGGCTATACGGGTATGTAAATAACCGGTGTAAAACATACGAATGACACAGAACAGATGAAAATAGCATTTATTAATACGATAGTAGGTGTAATAAGTGTACAAGAATATGTGATAATATGGTGTTTTATGTAAAACTGAGTAAATCCTGAACCTGATGAATAGGTAATGAAGGATATTATAGCATTAATGTTTTCATAAATTGCAGTTCATATTTACCATTACGTCATAGATTTGCACGCAAATATGAGTAAGATGGATGGTAGAGTAGATAACCACTATAATTTAACTCTTAGGCCGCGTTGCACCATCTTACTTTAACTTTGGAAAACGAAGTTTTGTATGGAGTTTGACAGATTTTTGAAATCTGTCAAACTCCATACAAAAAACACCAGTTATCGTTATAGTTACGGTCAAAGTTAGATGGTGCAAAGTATTAAAAACTACGAAATACGACATACGATATATTTGAAGTTATAAATTATAATTCAACCTACATCATACGATATGTACGTACACTCGCCAACGTTCGCGACATAAAAATATGCCCGAGATTAAAACGTTATGTAATGTTTACAATAATGCGTTGTAGAAACAAAAATATGACGCCCCCGTACATTTGACGGGCGCGTAAACAGCTGTCGTGTCACTTTGACGTTCGTTAGCGTTATGGCGACACCCGAGCTGTCAAATATATCATCCGAATTAAAATTCCGCGGAGTTGAACTGACGTGTTTTGAGTGCCCCCTTAGACTGGAGATTTTTTGGGATTTTTCCGTCTTCTTGAAGAATTTAGGAGTTTTCAGGAATATATCACAAGAATTAGTTTAGACAAAGGAAAAATTCATCTTGCGATTTTATGTTGCGTATGTAACGTATCGACATTTCAACTATGTGCTAATGTTTACCGACTGTACACTAATCTTAATCACTAATATTATTTCCACTTACACAGCTGCTGAACCAATTTTAATAAATTCTGAGTGTTAAATAAATAGATTAGACTTGACAGCAGGATATTGAGTAACTACTTAATTGGTATTTACTTTTTACTTGTATAATGACTAAAGTAAAAAAATAAAGTGTTTCAAAAGAGAGAGTAGAGTATAAATAAATAAAATAAA